>NW_004524753.1:4757475-4760052 GCF_000260255.1 Octodon degus | reverse complement strand
AGCTTGTTCTAAGTAGGTGCTTTAGACCACTGAGCCATCTCTCCAGCCCCTAGAATTCATTTAGACTACAGTAATGCCATGGAAATAATTAGATGAAAAGGATGTTCTGTTTCCTAATCCCAGCGTTCTGGTTCTTTTCCCCGAAGAAGGACAGGCTGGTTCTCGTAAAGATCTGATTTTCAGTTACTTAAGCTTTTTCATGGCTAACAGCCTTTGTTTGTGTTATTATTAGACTTATACTGTTTCTGACATCACCTTACTATAAAATAATACAATACTATAATGTAATGTAGTATACTATGAAGAATATGGGCTTGGAAGTGACAATGGCTGGGTTCCAAATGCCTGCCTTAACATTTATGGCTGTTTCTCGGTTTTGTCACCTGTAAAAGAGCAAGAACTGCCGTGCTTTGTCTCTCTGGTTCCTAGGGTTTCAGCAAGAGTTAGATGAGGTACCATATAAGTGTGTGGAGTTAGCTACAATTCCCAACAAAGCACAGGTGAAGGACCACCGTCACCAGGTGGGGAAGATGCTGTTTATCTCAAACTCGTGGCGAAAGCCCCGTCGCACTCACCTGGAGAAGGTAGAACAGCTGCTGGTACGTTTCTAGTGTTTTCCTCCTCTCCTTGCTCAAGCTTTTGATTCCCTGGTTGTCAATGTTATTCAGTATTTCCATTTCTCCTCCTTTTTTCTTATTCAGCTTTTTTCTGTGTGAGATTACATCCTATAAAGAATTTTATGACATTACTCATTTTAACACTAAAGTTCTTAATCTCCCTTTATACATCTCCTGAGACACACAGTCGAAATGATGAATTTCCCACATTTCCTACATCAGGAGACACAGGGACAGAGGATGGTGAGCTAAGGAAATATACCCTACAGGTGAAATCTGGCTTTTGTAACGTTTGTTCTCCAAAACTTCTCATTTGCTCTTAGGATTTAATGTAGCACTAAGAAAATCGCATGAAAAAGAACAGTCCTTTAACAAAGGACACTGGGACAATTAAGCGTCTACATTCAAAAGAAAGGAGTTAGACCCTACCTCAAAAGATAAACAAAATAATCAAAGAGAGATAATAAAAAAGAGATTAAAAGCTAAATGGGAGCTAAAACTATAAAACTCTTAAAAGAAAAACTAAGCAAAGTTTTTGTGACTTTGGATTAGGCAATCATTTCTTTGGCTATCAAAAGTACAAGTAAAAAAAGAATACACTGGACTTCATAAAAATTTTAAAAAATTGCGATTCAAAAGGCACTGTCAAAATAAAATGACAGCTCACAGAATGGAAGAAAATATTTACAAATTCCATGTTGGGTGTGACTTGGATCTGGGATAAATAACCCTTACAACTCAAAATTAAGAAGACAAATAACAAGAAAAATGGGCAAAGGATTTAAATTGACATCTGCCCAAAAGGATATACAAGTGGCTAACAAGTACCTGAAGAGACAGTCAACATTATTGGTCATCAGGGGAATGTAAATCAGAAGTACAATGAGACACCCTCAAATAATAATTAGAATGGTTACAACCAAAAAGATAGTAAGCATTGGCAAGAAATAAAATCCAAAAAATATCGGTAAGGATTTGGACAGATTCTCACCTTTGGTGGTAAGAATATAAATGGTATAGACACTCAGAAGAAACTTGGGAGTTGCTCAAGGTCAACACAGTTACCATATGATGGGACAATTCCACTTTTAAGGATATACTCAAGAACGGAAAACAGGTTCATACACAACCTGTGCGCAAGCACAGGAAATATGTCAGAAGCAGCAATATTCATAATAAGTAAAAAGTGAAGCAGCCCAGATTCCATCAGTGAATGGACAACAAAAAATGTGGGATAGCCATACAAGCAAATATTGTTCACCAATAAAAAGTAATGAAGTATTGATTCTATAACAAGCATGACTATAGCTCTAATATAGATGACTTCAAAAATAGTATGCTAAGTGAAAAAAAAAACCAACCACAATATACTATGTATGTGTGATTGCATTTATATGAAATGTCTAGTATACGTCAGTCTATAGAGACAGACAGTAGATTAGTGGTTGTCGAGCCTGGTAGTAAAGGGAGCATGTATAGTTATTGTTCATGCATATAGGAGGTCTTTTTTGTTTGAAGAAAAACATAATAATTCACCTACTGTACTGTGAAATTCACTCTTGAAGGTAGTCTATTCAGCAGTGCTTAGTCTAGTCACAATGCTGTACAACTATCACTTTTATCTAATTCCAGAACATTTATTTTCTTTGGAGTTTCTGGCATGAAAATATTCACCAATTACATAGAGATGATGGTCAGAAAAATCTGATGAGTATTTTAAACACAACTGAGTTATGCAGTCTAAAAGTGGCAATTACATCACAATTTATAAAAGCACTTTCAAAAACATGTAATGTAGAAATTAAATATGGCAGCAAAAGGATTCTTCTAAGCATTTAACAAAATTTAAGTTCTCTCCCTGCATCCTGCTTCTTTAGCCATTTACAGAGAATCCTGGAAGATGTGGCTGAAAACCCCATCAAAACATGGTCACTTCAAGAACATATAGGGGGACCGGGGA
>NW_004524753.1:4727350-4756925 GCF_000260255.1 Octodon degus | reverse complement strand
TTCAAAGTGGATGGGATAGATATATAGTTACATTCTCTTAATGAATAGAATGATTTGTTCTAATGGTGTTTGTAAATAGGATCTCAAGTCCACATCTTGTACAGCAATTAACCACTAAGAAGAAAGTATGCAGTGTGTTAGTTATTGAAACTGTCCTAGCGATTTGATTTGAAACTGTCTCATTGCTATCTGTTTATCAATAAAATTATGAAAAAAAAGAGCATATAGGTCATGACCAATTGTAGGTCCCTCAGATTGAGTCTACCAAATTAATGCACTGACAGCGACTGAGAGTAAGACATAGATTCTGCATCCTTTGTTGGTAAGTACATACTGCATGAAACACACTTGTCTTTACTACTGCAACATACTCTGATATTTTCAACCTACTTTTGTTTTACTCCATTAAAAAAAAAATCTGCAGTTGTGACTAATTTGATTCCACAAATTAGTGGATTCCACAAATTAGGGGAATCCCTAGTGCTTCCTACTGGTATGTAACACTGAATCACTGTACCACCAAGTGGCAAGAGAGTTGCTGTCCTTAAAAATCTCGTGCAGTGTTTCCACCAAGCTTTATATTCAACCTCCACAGAGTACTCTGCAACCAGCCTCAGGGACACCTGACCTCCGTACTTGGAGGGAGCAGCACATGTTTTGCTCTGCATGCAGCATCGGTCCTCTAGCATCCCATGCCCGTCAATTGCCAGTAGGCACCTCTGAACAGCCAAAAACATACCTATCCCCACTGCCAACTAACCGAGACATCTCAAGCCTGAGCCTAGCCTAGGCAACTTAGTGAGACACTGTCTCAAAATAAAAAGGGCTGGGGATGTGGCTCAGTGTGGAGGTCTTGGGTTCAAACCCTAGTACAAGAAAAATAAAAGACTCGCACTACATCTAGTAGACAAACTGCCTTACTAGCTATAGTCTATCTTCCTATCTCAACTACACATTCACAATGGAAGTTGCTCTAAACTCTGGAAACTGCTTCATTGATGACTTCATCTTCAGGGTAATATTTTATATTTTATTTTTTTGACGTAAATAGATGAGAAGGGGGTGGTGGTGATCAAACTCAAGGGCAAAACTAAACTCCTCCCTTGGATCACAGATCTGGTGAAGGCAGACAGGGAGAGTAGTGAGGAAGGACACATTCAGGTTGGATGTGGGTCAGGTAGGGTAGTGGGGCAGGGCTGTGCAGATGGCCTCCGTGTGTCTGTGGCCTGCTCCTTTTCCCCTCTTCCTGGGGACCTCTGACTCAGGAAGCTCAAGGAGGAGCAAAGACCAGCCCAGACTGGGTAACACACACAGGCAGATACTTTTTATTAACCAAAATTTAACTTGCCCTATTCTCTATTCAAATTGAATACGTGAGGAATATTGAAGGAGCAAGAGAATTCAGCTTGTTCATGGAGGTCCCACATCACAATGTGTTTTGCTGCCAGATTTTTCCTTCCCTGCACACAGGCTATCTCATCTGTGTGTAGCTAATAAGTTATCACTTTTAAGGGTAGATAGTAGGGATTAATATAAAGGGCTCGGTTTTAGGGTCATAAAATGTGTATATATAAAGCGTAATTCACTGTGTGACCCTGTGAAAGTTAACTTCTCTAAGCTTCAAATGCTAATCTAGAAAATGAACTTAATAACAATTTTACTGGGTTGCTGTGAAGGTTACAAAGAATAGATGTAAAGCATCCAAAAGGCTCAGAAAAGTTAAAAAGTATGTCCAAGGTCACATGCAGTGAAGTAGTATAATTGTGCAATAAAATCTCTCAGTCCAGAATTTCAGGTAGGACTGGTCTGGACAGTTGTACAGTACATCAAACTTAGAGATTTGCTTTTCGTTCCTATTTAAGTCTCCCTTTAAGCTAGGTTAAGTCCATGCATGTTTTTTTCCTCCTACGAGTTGATTCTGTTGTCATGTGCTCTTCTCCAAGCCATTCTCTTTGCCTAGGGCCAATGTGAGCCCCTTCACTAACCCACTCATGTGAGCTTTTAGGTGGCAAGGCTGATTTTTAAAGAATTGTAAGGAGCTATAAGATTGCTAGGGTGAGCAAGCTTGAGTTGATCTATCAGTGAAGATGAACCTTTTAGTGCTTTTAAGAATACAAACAGCCCATGTGATAAGCCTGCCACAGGTTCACCACCACTGATCTATAAGAACTAACTGGCGAGATAGCTCAGTGGACTAAGCACCTCGATCCCTGGTACTGCATACCACACCAGCCCTGCCCCCAGGAGTGCTGAGCCAGCCATGGAGACCGAGCCTGGTGGGGCATGCCTGTTATCCCAGTGCTGGGGAGGCAGAAAACTGGAGGAACACTTTGAGTCTGAGCTGCATAGTGAGACCCTGCTCCAAATATGTAAATTTAAAAAAAAAGGAACTAACCCACTTCCACCTAGTATCTTTTTTTTTTTTTCTAAACAACTTTTATTGTTAAGAAATATAAAGAAGGTAAATCTAATATTGTTTCTCAAAGAAAAATCACCTAGCTTTTTTCCCTTCTGGCTTTCCTGCAGTAAATTTTCTTTTATAGTAAAATAAATCATTGTAGGTACTATTTTCTATTATATAGCAAACCACTTCCCCTTCATTAAATATTCTTCAAAATATTATTTTTGGGGCTGGGGAGATGGCTCAGTAGAATAAGCGCTTCCCTGGCAAGCGCAAGGGCCTGAGTTCAATCCCTGGTTCCACCAAAAAACCTCCCCCCAAACCCCCAAAAAACCCATTATTTTTGAAACTAGAGAACATACTCTTAATTGAAATAAATCAGACCTGCATGTGAAAACATATGAGAACCTGAAAGAGAAAAATGGCATCTGAAGGGTACAATAGACACTGGGAAAAGGAAATGAACTCATTCAAAAGGAAAGAGTTACTCAGTTGAGCAGAAGGACAGGAGAGGGAGTAGGGGAAAGAGATTTATCTATGTATGTAAGCAGGATGGTTTGGATAGCTGTACAGTGGACTTCTGCTGGTCTATGGAAAGGAGCAGTAAACACTAATTTGTTTTGTCTCCTTTTTAAAAAATTGTTTCTCTTTTTTGTCTTAATTTCTTATATATTTCTTCTTCTAATTTTACATGCACATATCTGCTAATATGAATAACTAGTTGGAAGACAACACCATGTATTACAACAAATACTGTGAAACTCATATTCCTTTGTTAAGTGAAAATCTGTATCACTTCTAATCTTTTTCTTTTTTAATTTGTACTCCTTTAAAAATTACAAAAAACAAGACTGGGCGTGGTGGCGCGTGCCTGTAATTCCAGTGTTTGGGAGACTGAAACCAGGAGGATCACTGAGTCTGATCTGTGTAGTGCGACCCTGTAGACTTTGTAGACCTTGTCGTAAATACATTAAAAGATTACAAAAAACCCACTATTTTTGTGGCTATAATGTACATATTAAACTAATTCTTTAGTTCTCCATTTATTGTTTTAATATAAGACTGTTTCCCACTTTTGCCATACTTACAGAAGCTTCAGTTCTTGTCTCTATCATTAAAAAGGGCTACTATCAATGAAGTAAGACTACGTGTTTAATAATTGCTAAACTTCTAACAAGTGTTGGAAACATACTTGGTGTCTGAAAGATTAACTTATTTTTTCTTTCTTTCTTTCTTTCTTTCTTTCTTTCTTTCTTTCTTTCTTTCTTTCTTTCTTTCTTTCTTTCTTTCTTTCTTTCTGGAAAAGCTTCTGTCCAAGAGAGGGACAGAAGGGGCCCCAGGCGGTTGTCCCCCGACTTTCTTTTCGAGCCAGGGTTTCAAAGTATGTGTATGTTGCCCATGCTGACCCTGATCACCTATGTGCACGCCACTCTCCTGCTTCAGCTTCCTCACTAGCTGACACTATGGGGATTACTGCCTGTAGTGGGCTGTTCAAAAAAAAAATCAACTTTGCTTCCCAATTCTATTAATAACAAATGATTTTTTTTTTCTTTAGTGCTGGGGATAGAACACAGTGCATTCACACTGAGCTATATCCCCAGCCCTTTAAAGTTTTGCTTTGAGACGGGGCTAAATTGCCTAAGGTAGGTTGAAACTTGCAAACCTTCCTGCCCCATGCATTCTTCTAGGGAGCTTATATTCAGCAATCAATGCCTTTTTAAAAAACAAAATAAAACTTCCAAGTTTTCACAACTATTTGGAAATCTGCTCTGGTTGCACTTCCATAAGATACACAGTATTTAAACTATTTACTGATTTGGAACTAAGTTTTCATTTTAAAAGGGCAAGCTCTTTCCTGTTTACAACTCGACTGGGGACAAGCAGAGCAGCAGTTTAAGGCCGTGAAAGGTGTTCTCCAGAGAACCTTCTGGAATATATCACACCTCAAACGCACTTTCTTTTGTACCATACAGCACAGATACGCATTTTTTAAAAATATTTTTTTCCAGATAAGAAAGCAGAGTTAAGTTGAGAATAAAAAGTTTTATTTTTGAATATTTAGAAAACCATCATACTCTATTGTATAAACCACTCCATTTCCCTTACTTTCTCGACAACTCTCTCTCTGGACTCTCATTGGGCCTGAGGACTCGGGCGGGGCCTCCACCTGCCCCTGCGCCAGGGGCTGGGACTCAGGTGGGGCCTCCACCTGCCCCTGTGCCAGCGGCTGGGCTGCTCATTTGCCAGCTCTCCCGACCCACGCACAGGACACTGGCCCTGGCTTCTCCACCCTTGACCCTCTCGGCCTTGCTGAAGCCTCCTTGACTGATCCATTTTCTGGAAACCAGTATGGAGTACTGGAAAGCAACAGGAATATGGAGAGAGGTCTTACCCTATACATCTGTTCTGGGATGAATGTCACTTTGTCCATTACTTTACAGAGCTCAGTCACCAGCAGTTTTCAATGACACAAGGAGCCCTGGCACCATTTCTTTAGAGACTATTAATGGATATGGTGCTGCTCTGCAGGACATTTTGGAAAATATAGGGGACACTTTGGATATCTTCCTCAGAGGTCCCTGTGGTTTCCAGTGGGTGGGGTGGGGTGGGGGCAGGAGAGGCTCTGCTGTCCAGTAACTTGCCGGGTGGTCTGTGTGAGGAGCTCTCCCATCCTGCACAGCATGACTTATGAATTCACTCATGTAGGTCAAGACTGTATTACTCAAGAACAGAATCTAACTGTTTTACACAAATGCACCAGAGTTTTCTCTGTATGAAACTTTTAATATACACTGGCTTTTCCTAGGACTGCATCTGTGTGTCCTTCAGGGTAGAGCACGCTTGGGTAACTCTGAATCTTAGGAGAACTGCTCTTCCTTTCAGAAGGACATCCCACCTGCTCCAACCCTCCCAGGTCGGTCACTATCTGGGCAGAGCCTTCAGGCTGGGGTGACTCTGGGGAATCCCAACCACTCAGGCTCGGAGCCATGCTATACATTTGTGGGGTAGATGTGTATTGTATGCATTATACAGTGAACATATTAAGGAAATATCTGTTAAAAATATAACCACACTCACATATCTTCATATTAAAACATGTTTTCTATTATAAACCACTTTTTATTTCTCTTTTATATTTATATAGATGTGTTTTTTTTTCCTTAGGAAGGTACATTTATAAGTAGGTATTATTAAAAATGAATTCATTTCAGAATAGTAAATAAGCCTTAGATAATACATAACATATGGGAGGCATACTTTTGTAGGTCTAAGGGCCACTCATGAACTTGGGTTCAAAATGACAAATGAACTTATTCTAGAATCTAAGTGGGTTTGGTTGGACCAAAGCATCATGTGCATGGGAGGTATAATCTATTTTTTTTTTTTTTCATTTCTTTATTTGGTACAGGGTCTCACTATGTAGCTTGAACACACAGCTTGGAAGCCTAGTGATCCTCCTGTTTTTCAGCCTCCCCAGTGTACCACCACAGCCAGACTTGGTCACTGGCTCGGTGTGCCCCAGGGATAGAGCCCTGGTCCCTGTGCTTACCAAAGCAGGCACTTAATATGGTTGAGCTATCTTGCCGGGCAAGGAAGTGTAATCTAAATATACAGTAAATGTTAGTTACCACAAAAGATACATGGTTAATCCCCCTCAAAATACTATCCTCCCCCTCCCTTTGAACACTCTTAATTCCTTAATTCTTTCCACTTTCTGAAGCAGTTCTGGAAGTCCTCTTTCACAAATGTCTTTATGAGGTATGATTGAAAGTATACTGAATGCTGCAGCTGAGTGGCATCGACAGAAAGGCAGGCTTGCCAGGGCAGGATGGTGAGCCCACAGCCACCTTGTTCACCAGATCTGACATCATGAGAGCCTGGCTCTTCCCTAAAGTCAAAATGCCTTTCACTGACCTTCTCAGACCCAAAAGCTACAACTTTTGTTGCATAGGTCCTGCTTTACCTTGGTCTTAACCATCCAGCAGAAAAGTATAAAAACGAAGTATAAGAAGTAAAGTCATGGTGTTATGTTGAGCTGTAGGGGACTCAGGTCAACAATTTCTGACATTGCCAGTGAAGTGGAAGACCCAACACTATTATGGGCTACTGAACTCTTTTAGAATATTTTGCTGAGTTTATACACCTATAATCTTTTTTAAAAAAAATTATTTATGTGTGTGTGTGTGTGTGTGTGTGTGTGTGTGTGGCCAGCTCAGCCCACCAGGGGGTGGGGCTGGCAGGCATGTGGTGCTGGGGGATTGAACCGCAGTCCCTGTGTTTTGCTAAGCTTGTTCTAAGTAGGTGCTTTAGACCACTGAGCCATCTCACCAGCCCCGACACCTATAATCTTTAAATGATGGAACTTAACAAAAAAAGGGGATACAGATGAATGTCCATTTTGTATCTGTGTATTCAAGGTGGTTAGGATAGATATATAGTTGCATTCTCTTAATGAATAGAGGGATTTATTCTAATGGTGTTTGTAAATAGGATATCAAGTCCGCATCTTTTACAGCAATTAACCACTAGGAAGAATGTATGCAATGTGTTAATTATTGAAACTGTTCTACCCCAATTTAGTTTGAAACTGTCTCATTGTTATTTGTTTCTCAATAAAATTATGGAAAAAAAAAGACAGGATCTTGCTATGTAGTTCAGGCTGGCCTTGCACTCACTTTGTAACCCAGGTTGGTCTTTTTTTAAAACCACAACACATTTATTTCTGTAAACTGTTTGGTGCCAAGCTGATCTTCACATCCTATATAGTACAGTTTTCTTCCAAATGAAAGGAGCAAGGAACAAAGGAGACTACTACAGAGATTTAAATTTCTTATTGATTTCCCTGAGAAGAGCTCCTCAGAGAAGCTGTAAATTTATTTACTTTTGTAGTCCCTGTCAAATAATTAATGATATTTAAACAGTCTCTTAATTAAGAATCAGAATTTACAACTTAAAGGATTTAAGGTTATGCCATTGTGACTAATCATTTTCTAATTTATGTGTCTTGTAAATATTAGCTTTCTGTACAAGTGGAGCTTTTTGCTCTTCCCTCATAAAAATAAAGCAAAACCGAGATTTCTCTTCCAAAAAAAAAAAAAAAAAATGGAGTGGTGAGAAGGGTTTGGAGGGTACTGAAATTGGAAAAAAGAATCAAGTTATATTATGTATAGGTACTAATTCTACAATAATGTGATCATTAGGTATATCTAAAATGTACAAATAAAATCTGATTGAGGAAAAAAAAATAAAGTCAAAATGCCATGAGAGGTAAATGTTTTGAATCGAATCAGGATATCGAGGCAGCCATGACAATGCAGCTAAAGACATTCAGGGAAAAAAAGCACCAAGAGTGACGGGATGTGTTTGAAGTGAGAGAGAATATTTTGAGAGGACTGATGTGTCTTTTTGTTTTTGTATTTGGTACAGGGTCTACAGGGCCTACGGGGCCTCACTACGTAGATCAGATTCATAGTGATCCTCCTGTTTACGGTCTCCCAAGTGCTGGGATTACAGGCATGCGCCACCATGCCCAGTCTCAACTGCCATCTCAGGGATCAAACCTCGGACCCCTGGGTCTGCCTAAGCAGGTGCTTTAATCCACTGAGCTATTTGGCTGGTCCTTGATGTGTCTTTACTATAATAAAAAATAAGTTCGCCATTTGTGCTGATCGTACGTTACCCATACACGTGTGTACTTCCCACTCCTGGGGCCTCGCCGTCTCACAAGCCCACTGACCTCTAGCGTGATCCTGTTCTTCACCAGGAGCCCAATCTTGATGTCCATCAGGTTCAGGTCTTTTTCCAGCTGCTGGTTGGCCCTAATCTTGGTTACTACTTCCTCCCTCAGTCGTGCTACCTCCAGATCCTCCTGGAAATCCAGGTCACTTTGGTCCAGTAGATGCACAAATTTGCGGATTACTGTTAAGGGTGGGTTTTCAGAGCCAACTGCAGCAAGAACAGGAATACTTTAATTAGGAAAGCTTGGAATTTTTATCAAGAGGAAAGCAGGGAGGTCTGTAAGGCATCACCAGAAAAATAGGTCAATGAAATTATGTGGTCAGTGGAACAAATCATTCTTCACCATGTAACGTCTGGACAAGAAAACCTCATACAAGCAAATACACACAACTCATCATGCCTGGCCCCAGTATTTTCTAGTTATCTGACACTCATTTATCAGCCATTTCTGTCACTCTGCCTGGGACCCATGCCCAGGCAAGACATTGCCATGAGGAGCCTGAGAAAGAAGCTAATGCAAGTGACCTCACCCTTAAGCCTCTGTGGCTGCCAGATAAGAGGTTTATGTTCTTGCTGCAGGAAGCAGAAAGCAGCTTCTCTCAGCCCAGAAGTTCTTTGGGAGGAGCCATAACTGGGTGAAAAGTACATTTAAAAAGGTCACTAAATGACTATAAAGATCAAACAGGATCAGCTCCAGGATGAGTGGAGTGAATGTTTGTATTTGGCAGAAGTGACATTAAAAATTGAACCTTGGTCCTTGTCCTTTTGTGATGGACCAAGGGAGGCTGCTGAGAACCTAGGGGCGGCCTCAGCTACTAAAAGGAATAATCTCAGATAATTCCAACAGTTGCCTGGAATACCTTCACCTTTGTTTTTTTAATTCTTTAGCACTTTTGACTCTTTGAAAATATGTTTGTTAACATGCTTAGTGAAAATGACTCTGGATAAACTGTAAGAATAAACTAGATGCTCCAGGGTGAATTCTTGCTGCTGCCCCCACTGCTCCTGTGAGCACTAGTTTAGATCCAGTATTCACAGGAGAGGGGAGAGGAAAGGATCTTAAAAGGAAGCAAGACGTGTCATGTCCATGGACTAGCTCCACACCAGGAATGTAATCATTACGCACAGCAAACATGGACTCATAAAAATAAAAATTTTTAAAGCGTGACTCGAAAGAGCCCAGTCCAGCTCAGGCACCCTTCATGCCCATGAACTTTCTATTCAGGGTCCTGGTTGTTCCTCCTCTCTTGGTCCTGTGGTGTGTTGACGCTCAGGGAGAGCTAAGCCAACAACACAAACAAGCACAGCATGAAGTCAGCAAGAACAACCAAAGCTAGCATCATCTGTTGCTACTGTCCACTTCTGATGACCTTTATGAGAGGTGACCTTGGATCATGCAGTTGTCATCTGAGTGGCTTTTTCCTTTTTTACTCTCATTTCTAAAATTTCTTAAGTAAATATGTTTTATCTTGAAAAGGAGAGGAAACATATGACAAACAATTGAAATGTAGGCTTCTCTTCTGATTAACTATTGCATTAAATTGTTCAACTTATTCCAAATTTAATATAAAATAGGAGCTTCTGTGCCAGTGCCAGTGCCAGCGCCAGTCTTCTTGGAGGAGGAAATTAAAGCCTCTCTTCTTGTTCATGCCACTGACAGCAGAAAGCTTGTTGCTGCCACCACTGCTCCTGTGAGCACCAGTTCAGAACCAGAGCCAGCCATGACCAGAACACTGGTGCCTCCCTCTGTCCCTAGAGCAGTTCCTGAAGGCAAAGAACTGCAAAGAACTTGTCTTTGGTTAGGAAGGTGCTGGGCTGATGCCGAATGTGCCTGCTTACCCAAGGTTCTGTAGTCATTTCTGGCTTTGCTTGCTCTCAGTAAAGACTGTATTTTCACAACTTCATTTTTCTGCAAAATATTGAGAAAGTCATGCTCCCACAGAGTTCCCATCTACCACACCACCCTATAATTTAGAACTTTAAGAAATGACATTTAAGATCTGAGGTTATTTACATGTAGTGTGTCCAACACATATTTTTCTCTTTTTTAAAGAAGTGAATCACATAAGTTAGCTCCAAGGAGAAACAAGCCTGCAAAGGGTCTGTTTAAATAGATCTAAAAAGGGAAAGGAGTTGTGGCGCAGGACTTATATGACACAAACTATGTTCACGTAGGTATTTTTTAACGACTATAAAAATTCCTCCTGCAGACTTTGCTGTGACCAGTCAGCAGTAAGGGAAGCTCTACATGCGACCCTGGAATTACTTCTTGGGAGTCTCCTCTCTCAGGCATCAGTTGCCACACTGTTTCCTCTCCATTCCTGATCGCTGACGTCTTATTCTCCCTGTGATGTCCGAGTTATCACATTAAGCTCTAAGATCTGTTCTCTCTTAAGTAGTTAGTTCCACCACTTAATTTAAAAAAAAAAATAGGCCCTTTCAATGCTAACAATCAACAAACATTCATTTAGTTCATCTGCAGCCCAGAAAGAAATCCACATGCATTTTTCTTACATGATCTTCAAAATACTGCAGTCGTGAAAGATACTTTTTTCTTGCTGTTGCCATTCGGAACCAAGACTGAATCTAAAATCAAGAGAATCATCAAACCACTGTTAGTATAATCATATGCACTCTTTCTAAAATATAAGGATAATTTATTTGATGAAATTACCAGCCTGCTAAATAGTAAGTATCTAAAGCCTGTCATTCCCCACTTGTACTGCTTTTTCTTGAGGGATCCAAAACACTTTATATTACCGGTCATCTCGCCACCTCAATAGTAGAGAGGTGGGGAGGAAGGTAGCTTTGTACTGTTTCATTTCAATCTCAATAAATAAAAGTCAAGACAGCAAGGAATGTGGTGAGAGTTGCAATAAGTCATTGAATCAAATTAAAGTAGTCTGGGGTGTCCTACATATCCTTTAAATACAACCTTTGGGTTTCTATAGAAAAACATCCCAAGAGGTCTCAGGAGGAACCAGCTGCTACCAAGAGTTCTGCGTGCATGAGCTTGTGTTCCATGGTGAACACAGGACAGCATTTTATTAAGAAGCTACTCTGCAATGGATCTAGACTATATATCTCCATTTGTCTCACACTGTTCTAAACTCTCATCTGATTTCCAAGTTATCTACAAGCTCATCTTCACAGTCCTGTGGCCTTTCACTCTGGCAGAGTGCCCACCACACAGCCTTTACGTCTCCATGTGCCTGGGTGAGAGGCTGGGTTAGAACAGCTCAACACTTGAAGATGGCTCCTAATTATCTCTGCTTCCTCTTGCCACTCCATGGCATGTTAAGAGGAGCTTGGGTTGGCTTTCCCAAGAGTTCAAGTAATTAATTTAGAGTTCTAAACATCTACTGGCTGTAGAACACTTTCTCATTTGATTCTCCTAACCACAGGAAGGATGGAAGCCAGTTAGAGTGGTTCATGTGACTGGTTTGAAGGTGATCTCCTGAGTAGTGGACTCAGGATTCAAACCCAGGACTGACTTCAAAGCTCACAATACCATTGCCATTACTCTGTCTTCCAGAATCAAGATAGAGTAAGGGGAAAAGCTAAAGAACTTGATATGGTAGGAAAGGATACTCACCTTTACAACAGAATCAACATTACCAGCGAATGTTTGTCGCCTTTGCAGATATGCCTTTTGTTGTTTATATCCTTTCCAAAAAGCCTAAGGAAAGACAGGTCACAAAATTACTGATGAGCACAGCTGACTTACAAAGAGCTACCATGGAGCACATTTCAGGAGCACTGGGTTGGGACTTCAGGGTCTCTCCCCTCCTTCCATCTCTTCAGCTGGACATTAATTAGCAGAAGTCACACCAGCCTGTTGCTGAGTCCTCACTCAAGGTGGGGGAAGCAACGCTGGTAGGCATCTGGTTTCCTGCATGAAAGTGCTTATTTATTTTTATTTATTTATTTATTTATTTTTGTGTGTGTTTAGTACAGGGTCTACAGGGTCTCACTACAGAGCGCGGATTCCTAGTGATCCTCCTGTTTTCAGCCTCCCAAGCACTGGGATTACAGGTGCATGCCACCACACCCAGTCTCAGTCACTGTCTCAGTGCACCCCAGGGGTGGGGCCGACATGGCAGGCCAGGGATCAAACCCTGGTCCCTGCATCTGCCTAAGGAGGCACTTTAATCCACTGAGCTATGTGGCTGGCCTTCTTGCGTGAAAGTTTACTGTGTCTGTCAAAAAGGAGTAATAAAATAGAATTTCCCCCAAGAACACTCAGAGTACTAAAGATTTAGTGGTACTTGGTAATGGAAGACAATGACTGACCAATTTTTTTTTTTACATTTATCTTTTTTTTTTCTTTCTTCCATTTTCTTTGCTTTTTCCATAATTTTATTGAAGAACAAATAGCAATGAGACAGTTTCAAACCATGACCAATATCTTTACACCAAGAAGGGGTCCACAGTGGCCCAGAATGGAAAGGAAAATGTTGTGCTAATACCCGTGACACAGCTAATATCTTTAGAAGGATTAAATCTGTAACTGTTATTCGTTTATTCCAGTTCGTCTATGAGCATCTTTTTGCTCAAACACTTCTTGGGCACTCACTCTAATTCACTGATCTTGTTTTTTAAATTAGGATTGAATTTCCTACTAAAGAGGGCAAATGCAAATTTGCATTACTTTTGTAAATTTCTGTTCATGCCTGTATATATTAACCTACCTCACTCATTCACAATAAAATATGGAGTTTTATTATTTTAAAAAATAATACACTTCTTTCTAATGAGTCATTAAAAAAACAGCATGGAGGACTGGGAAGATAGCTCAGCAGTCTAAGTTCTTGTCTGGCAAGCTCAAGGGCCTGTGTTTGATCCCTGGTACTATCATGCTGGCCCTGGAAGCCTGGATGGGCTGCGCCGCCACTGAAACTCCACGTGGTGGCACACGTCTATAATCCCGGCGCTGGGGAGGCTGAGGCAAGAGGATCACTATTACTCTGAGCTGTGTAACAAGACCATGTACCAAATCAATCAATCAATCAATCAATCAATCAATCATCAAAAAACCCCCCACAGAATCAAAATGATCAAGGAAGAACTTGCTCCAGACTTTTCATTTCACACCCCCTAGAAATGACAGATAAGGCCTTTTATAAAAAGAAACTAAAATAAAAATAAGTTATTAGCTGGACATGGTGGTACACACTGGTAATTCCAGCACTCTAGGATTCTAAGGCAGGAACACTGCAAGTTCAAACCCAGCCTGGGCAACTTAGTGACTTACTAAGAATCTGGTTCTAAATGGGGACTGGGGCTGGGATGTAACTCAGTGCCAAGACCCTTGTTCAGTTCCCAGTGTTAAAATGAGAAGATACAGGGGTCTACAGTTAGCAGGGACCCTTTGAAAAGAGAGGGCAATTGGAACTGTGTTGTTGCAGGACCAATAACACAAAAGTTCACAAAACTACTGGGATTCTTCAGGATTACTGTAAGCTTGTGAGAGCCTTCCATGGCCAGCAGAGTAGCTGCGAGGAAACTATCACCTCACCTACTTGTCAAGAAGTGGGCAAAGTATGGGCAGATGGGCCAGTGGGGACTCGAGAAACAACGAAAGGGTGCAGTCTTTTTGGTTGGAATCTGACAATACCTAATTTTAAATGACCTAACTTTTTACCTAGTTTTCCTAATTTTCAATATATCTAGCTTAGGGAAACACAAATTCCTGCTTAGAAAAATCATACTGTCCAGTAAGGTATAGAAAGAAACCTTGTCCTCCTTTGTACACCTTTACATTCCCTCCATTTATAATAGAATTCCTTTAAATATTTGTTCTACCTACATTTAGAACCACAGACATTATACTTTTTGCCTTTTCTTTTGTGGTACTTGGGGACTGAACCCAGGGCCTTTGCACTAAGTAATTACAAAAGAAAAAAGCCCAAGAGAAAAGGAAAAAAGTATTTACTCCTAATTTTACTTTAGTTGCTTTTTCTTCCCAATATTCCAATTTTTTTCATTTGTGTTTTTTGTACAGGGTCTCACTACACATATCAGACTCTAGTGATCCTCCTGTTTTCAGCCTCCCCAGCACTGGGATCACAGGCATGTGTTACCATGCCCGGATTCTGTTGCCAGGGATCGAACCCTAGTTCTTGCACTTGCCACTGAGCTATTGTGCCGGCCCTTGAGCTACGTCACCGGCCCGCCAAAATTTTTTTTTATCAGTTCCTGGTTAGGTGAGCAGTCTCTGGCTTTTCTTCGAGGGCAGGCCTACTTGTGGCAAGTTTCCTTAGTCTCCCCTTTCCTCCTATGGAACAGAACTCCAATAGACAGATCTCCTTCAGGTAACAAACTGTCCTTTATAGGTATGACTTTCAAGAGGTCTGTCTTTTGCATTTAGAGGTCTGATTGTGATGTATCTTTGTGTGAGTGTCCTCAGTTTATCCTGATTGGGATTTGCTGCTTCTGCTTCCTTCTTCTCCTTCTCCTTCTCCTTCTCCTTCTCCTTCTTTTATTTGTGGAACCAGGGATTGAACTCAGGCCCTTGCACTTGCCAGGGAAGTGCTTATTCCACTGAGCCATCTCCCTAGCCCCCCTGCTTAGCTTCTTTAACTGGAGATTTAGGTCTTTTATGACACAGAGGAATTTTTCACTCTTTATTTGAGCATTTTTATAAGCACTGTCTTTTCTCCTCTCCTTGGGGACATGCATGTTAAATCTTTATAAGTCCACAGATCCCTGGACCTCTGTTTATTATTTTTCCAGTCTGTTTTCTTGGGTGTCTGGATCTGCCAATTTCTGTAGCTCTGCTTGGTAGTTGCCAAATTGATGCATCTGCTCACTCCATTCTGGTGTGAATGAGCTCTTCAGTTTTTCCACATCTGTCACTGTGTTTTACTTTGTGGTTCTGGGAACCAAACCCAGGGCCTTTGCACTGAGCTGCATCCTCAGACCCTTATTCTTTTTCTTTTCAGACAGGGTCTCTCTAGGTCAGTACTTGTGATCTTCCTGCCTCACCCTCCCAGAGTGCTGAGATTAGAGGCATGTGCCAACCAGTGCTCGGCTGTCATTGTCTTTTTAAATTCTAAAGTGATGTTTAGTTTTTCTTTACATCTTCCATGTCTTTGCAGAGATTTTCTTTCAAATGTGTAATTTTTTTTAAAGCAAATGCTGCCTTAAACATCTTTGTCAAGGAGATTCTGTAGCATCTATACATAGATTACTTTAAAAAAAAAAAAGAAGGTGTGATTTTCTTGGTTCTTGGCATGATAATTGGCTGTTTTGAATAAATACCCAGTTACCCATATGAAGGAGCGGCAATGTGGACACTTTGAGATGCTGGATCTAACTTGACTCTGCAGGTTCCGGGTGGCTTTCCCAGACACGGGTTCAGTGAGGGACGGGGCCTGCTCTTGTTACCAGGAGGTGGATGTGAAAGTCTAGCTTTTCCTCATGGCTGCAATGACACCAGAGGTGGACAGGTTTTCACCTTACTGCTGGGTGGGGTAGAACCCCAGCTGTCCACTGGACCTCTGTGGACACCAACAAGGTCCCTTCATACTACTCCTGTGTGGTGAAGGGAGTGGTCTCATGACCATGGGGAGTGTGACTGTCCTGACTGCGCACCACCCCTGAAGGGGGCAGGGCTGCCACGTTGCTGCCTCATGGGCTGGGGAGCAGGCGCCTGAGTCCCTGCTCAACCTCTGGGGTGGGGAGGGGGTTCCCACAGGGGTCTATGGTCTTTGGCAAGGGTAAGGTGATGACTGCCTACAAGTTGCTGTGGTGCTAGGTTGTCCCTTTCTGGTCCTGCTGGGGAGCGGAACTTTGCTGAAGCTGTCTTCTTCTTGTTGGCATTTCTGGGCGGGGAGCGGGGGTGGTGGTGGCAGCTTCTTCAGCACCAAGTCTGAGGTATATGAGACCAAAATAAAACTCAGAGAACTCATCCTGTGCCCTCTGGAGTCCTTAGTTTCCTTAGTGGTCTTGTTCATATATAATATCCAGGGCTTTTTGTGGTATTGCAAAAGACAGGGAAAAGTACATAGTCCCTCTCCTCAGAAGGGAAAGGCAGGTCCTTGACATTATATAATTCTGTATTACCTAGTCTGCTCTAAATTTATTCCTTGATGGAAATCTAAAATTTTTGAAATTAGAAGTATAAGAAGCAGCATGACTCAAAAGGATCAAACGGAAATGATTAGAACCAAGCGATCATAATGGCTAATTATAAAATTGATAAATTTTCTATATGTAAGAAACAAACAAAGATGTAACTCACAATAGCCAAAAAAACTCATAGGTATAAAATAAAGAAGAAACATGAAGGACCTGGTACCATCAAAAAAAGAAAAAGGAAAAAAAAAAAAAAAAAAGGAAATAGGAAGGAGTAAAATTATAATACTGTACTTTATTTTTATTTTTTTGGCAGAACTGGGATTGAACTCAGGCCCTTGCACTTGCCAGAGAAGTGCTTATTCTACTGAGCCATCTCCCCGGCCCCCATAATACTGTACTTTAAATAAAACATTTTTTTTTTTTTTTCTGTATTTTAGGACAGGACCTACAGGGTCTACAGGGTCTCATTATGTAGATGTGACTTGTAGTGATTCTCCTGTTTTCAGCCTCCCAAGTGCTGGGATTACAGGCGCGTGCCACCATGCCTAGTCTCAATTGCTCTGGGGGCGGGGCCGACACAGCATGTGAGGGTGTACTCTGGGGGCGGGGCCGACACAGCATGTGAGGGATGCTTGTAAAATGCTTTTATAGCAGTCATTGAAAGGAACCCATGGTTCTCTTTTATAGTAAGAAATGATTTTATTAAATAAAATTAGATAAATTTTGTAGGAGTTAAAACTGGAGTGATCTTAACAGTGCTCAGACTGTAATGTGAATACATAGATCATTGGTCTTAGAAAGTTAGGACCTAGGAGGTCTGGGCTGGGGCTTAGGACTCTGCAGTTCTGATGAGCTTCTGGCATAGGACAAGGTGAGCATGTGCTCCGCAGTGTGACATATGAAGAGCCAAAGTCAAGGATTTTTAATGGGTCATACACCTAGAAAGTGTGACTGACTGTAATGTCACACTGTGGCCTTTGAGATGATGAGATGCTAACCAAAGTGGCTCTGGAGCATGACAGAGTCTGGGAAGAGGAAGCTGGTTTATATAACAGGGATCATGGCACTGTGGCCAGTGATATACTTGTTGTGATGGGCTTAATGGCTGGGATATTCTGGTGGGTTTTGAGACACAGAAGTGCAGTTGTGTGATTGCATATTATTTAATTTATAGCCCATGCTGGATCTATACTCATGGGCAGAATAAGACAATGGTGCTAGCATCTATTTTCATTCTACTGTCCCTGTGTCATTCGAATTGTAGAAATCATTAATCTCCATTAACTCAGATTCACAACATTTTGAGTAAGTAATCTATCTTAATAACGGATTATCTAAGTGAAGCATTTTTGTGCTGGTTTTTAATGGACCAAGGATTAATCACTATTCTTCATTTTCATTGAATGAACCATGGGTCTGATGTTCACCACCCACATTTACTGAGATTTCATCATTTCCATCACATTATTATTTATATAGATTTATTTTTTGTGATCACGGTATCTATTTGTCTACATTTAAAAAACTGTATTTGGATGAAACGGTGTCTCCTTACACAGCTCAGACTCAAAGTGATCCTGTTTGCAGCCTCCTCAGTGCTGGGATTATAGGCTTGTGCCACATGCCCGGACTCAGTGGTGGTCTGCTCAGTGCACCCAGGTGGAGGGCTGGCGTGGACTGTGGTGCCAGAGATCGAATCCCATTCCTGCACTTGCCTAAGCAGACCCTTAGCCTGCTGAGTTATCTTGCAGGCTCTATTTGTCTACATTTATAAATCTTTTCATTATCTTTCCAAACAAAGGCAGAGTGGTTTGATATGGAATATTTCGCTTAATGAACCAGAAATACTATATGCTTTATTTGATTTGTCAAAATTCTACTTTTTTCTTTTTTAGTTTGTAAGTTTCAATTCCATTAGGCCTGGCTTTTCAAAGTCTGCACTAATAACAGAACTCTTGTGTGTAGTAATAAACTGGAAGTTCTAACTAGAGGCTGTTTATTATAGGTTTACATATTATATATAAAGATGTGGAAAAGAGCTGATGATGAAGATGTAAAAAGAGACAAAATTTTAAGTCGTAAGTCATTGAGAGGCAGCTTTTACAGAAGACCATTGTCAGAAAACAGTGTCAATCTTATTCTGTTGTCTGGTATAAGAAATTGTGGGAAAATATGTAGTAATTGTCTTCTTTGTTCTGTTTTCCAGCACCACAGCAATGTATTCTGTGTAGTAATCTGTCACAAATAAGTCTTTCAAAATATCTGGACCTCAGAGGCTAACTTTGTGTTTTATAGACTTTCACTACTAATCTTTGGAAAATCTAGCTCACTTAATAGGTTACTTGATTTTTTTGTAGTTTAGGGAAGGGTCTACAGGATGTTCAGGGTCTCACTAGACTGGAAGTAGTGATCCACCTGTTTACAGCCTCCCAAGAGCTGGGATTACAGGCATATGCCACCACGCCCAGTCTCAATTGCTGCCTCAATGTGCCCTAGGGGTGGGGCTGGCATGGCTGGCATAGCAGGCCTCGGGGATTGAACCCCCAGCCCCTGCACCTGCTTGCAGTTTCTTTAATCCTCTGAGCTATTTGGCCGGCCCTTTGATTGATAATTAGACATTCAGTACAGTAAGTTACCAGTACTGGCCCCTGGCACACAAATGCTCTGTGATGTCAGTTAGGCAAGAAAACCCTAAACATTTTCTTTCTTTTCTCTTTTCTCAAAGATAAAACTGAGCAATGAATAGGCCAAATTACTGTAAGCCTGTGTAAGGGTTGTCCCTTGGGGTCCTGTTCCCTCCTTCCGGTCCTCACACCAATGCCGTTCCTGGGGGTCTGCTGTTACTTCATGTAGCCCTTTCTTCTTCACTGGCTGGTTGTGGTACTTCCTGATTCAAAGTACAATAATTCAGTAACTCCTTGGGCTATTCTGGTGTTTTCCACTACTTATGTCCTTCCCAAAAAGTGGTGCCCTAGCTTTCTTCAGCTCAAGAGAAAAAATTCTTTCTATGGCAGTCATTTACAGCATGTTTTCCTCTTTCATTTTTCCTGATCTTTACCTATGCCACACCAATGATCTGAACCTTGGGTCCATGCCTTCTGTCTCATGAACCACCATAACATCTCTGTCAGCTCCTCACTTTAGCATTTGCTGAACATAAGAGCCACATACTAGGGAAAGCCTACTGTGTAATTGGACTCTACCTTGCGATACAAGGACCATCATAATTTCCAGAAGCGTGTGTCTTAATTTCCAAAGGAGAAAAAGTATTTTTAATTATCTACTTCTCAGCTTTTTGCACAATTGTTCTAAGACCTTCAGGCCTGTTTTCATTTTTCTCAATGTGTTTCAATTACATTCCACGTTTAACTTGCATTCTGTAGTTAAAAGTCACTACTGGTCTATGACTTCATTATTTATTTCTCTTAGTTTCTAGGGACAATAGTTTTCTTTCTTTCTTCTTCTTCTCCTTCATTTTTGGCTGCCCTTCCTTGTTGCATTCAGTCACATATTTTACAAAACTTAACAGCATAAAGAAATTTGAGCAGAAAATTTTCTTTCATCCTCTGGACAAGTATTCTTAGATGTTTACTTCATTTATGTTTTCAGTTATATTCTTTTTTTCTGCTTTTGATATACAATTATTTCATATTTATGAGATTTTTTTTTCCAGGATCATTCACACTCACACTTACATCATTTATCAGGGCTTCCCAGTGGCTCAAAGCAATATTCTGGGTAGGAGTGTAGCTAAGTGATAGTGTGTCTGCCCACCATGTTCAAGACCCTGGATGCTAAATAAATAAAGCTATACAGATTCTCCTTGATGGTCCCCCATGTTAACCTGGGCATGTTCTGACTTATCCCATAAACACTTAGAGGCTTATGCCGACAACATGAATTCTCTGTGTCTCTCTTCATTCCAGGGCAGGAGCCTGATGGTGTGGAGGGAATGGAGTTTGGGAATACTTGGTCAAGGGCCTGGGAGTTCTGTCTCTCTATTTCTTTCCAAATTGGTTGAGACTGTGTACCTGGGACACCACCAACTAATTAGAAAGCTCAAATTGTTCTATGTAGGGAAAGGCCTCTGATCTCAGAACATTCCCTTAACTCAGGGTGAATGAGCCAGTTAGGTGAAAAATGAGATTAAGTTCATGGTCTTCTGGTTGCATAGCTCGATGGTTGTGGGACCACACACTGATTTCTGGTCTACATCTATGAAGCTGGCCCACCTCTGGACCCCATGCCCTATTGTCAGGAAATTATCAGAGGCAAAAGAAGGCAAAGTGGACTAAAAGTAGGTTCTGGAGCTTACCTGCTACCTCTGGTGAGGTGGCAGAAGAAGTCTACATAACTTTCTCTCCTTCTACTTAGATGTCCCTGAGTTAGATGCAGGCTTCTACTGCAGCCTGGGTAAGACTCCAAGCTTAGATTCTAACACCAAGGCAATACTATGTTTCAGACTGAGACCCTGCTCCAAGCAGGAGACTGGCAAGTGTGGGCTTGGTCCTAATTGCATATGGCAGTTGATGCTGTGAAGTTAGTTTGAAATTAGAGTTTTTCATTGGTATGGGTGGTTCTATTTTAAGACTTTCCCATATGTTTTGCCTGCCATCTGTTTAAGAAAGGGACAAACTGAAAACTCACTGGTTTGCCTAGAAAAATCCTCTGAGAGCCAAGTTTACAGCATTAGTTTCTTTAAGTAAGTCATTTATGCCTTGCTAACATCTTGAACAAATTCAAATACCTGATCACCTGGCCTATGTAATATTCAAGAAGACAAACATTTATACACTTCATATTTTGTCCTGAATGTCATTAAAATGAGATGGGTAAAGCATACTGGGTTCACAATGACTATCAAAGAAAAGCTCTTTGTGTTAGAAATTTTCATCTTAAGAATTTCAAAGTTAACAGATGTAAGCAAAAATCTATCAAATTTCAACAGTGAATGACAGTAGCTCTTTAGACACACAAGAAAAGGACAAGCAGCCTTCTGGAAGCCAGTGTGTTGGTGGGAAGAGGGGTAAAAACATCTAAATGAAGCAAGTTCCTCTTCTCCCAACAAGCAAATTCATCAAGTTATGCAGGATTACAAATCACAACAAAATCCTGTAGAAGGAGGATCTCTCCTTCAGGCCTAAATAGGGGCGACAGGTATATGAGGGAGGAGATTCTCCCAGAAAGCTAAATCTGGTTCACTTCATTAGTTCTTCTGTCCTTTCAGGCAAGAAGAAGAAGCTAGTTGCCACTCAGCAACCATCTGCCACGGAAAGCTCAAGTCAGACAGGAAGTGACATATGGAAACTCAATTGTTTGGAGATATGATTTCTGACTTCCAGGACAATGGATGAGAAGTAAGCAGTAACACATCAGTTTCCACAGCGTTTGGAATACACACTGGAAAAGAACAACTTGGGAAAGAAAGGGAGAGACGTAGATCCCTGGGAGCCTAGAAGGACCTGCGGGAGAAACTGGAGCCTGTGGGGAACCACTCAGACTGCTCAGGGGCATCTAAGGACACCTGAGGACATGACCCCACTTGTCTAGCACAGGTGCACAGTGGGGTAGTTATGTAACCATGACTTAGCACAGGTAAACATCCATGTGCTGGTTACAGCACTATGTAAGAATGTAAACATGAGATAACAACCTGTGTAAGAATTATACAATAATGATGCAGCTCTGTAAGTCACACAAGACTACAAATCACAGCAAAAGGAATGGACTGGGGGTTATAGCTTAATGGCAGTGTCTGGCTGGTAAGTGCAAGGTCCTGAGTTATATTCCCAGTGCAAAAAGAAAAGAAAAGCAAGAAGGTAAGTAAGGGCAAGCTTAGGAAAGTGATGGAAACTATGAATGCTCAACAGAATTTTCAGATTTGGGCCAGTGAGACAGCTCAGCAGACTAAGTGCCTGCTTAGGCAAGTGCGGGAACTGGGCTTTGATCCCTGGCACCACATGCTATGCCGGCCCCGTCCCCATCCCTGGGGTGCACTGAGTTGGCTAATGAGACTGGGCATAGTGGCACACGCCAGTAATCCCAGCACTGGGAAGGCTGAAAACAGGAGGATCTACAAATCCAAGCTACATAGTGAAACCCTTTACTAAATACACACACAAAAAAGAATTTTTCAGATAAAACAGATTCACAGGACATTAAAAATTCTATTTAAACTATATTCAGTAGAATCAACCAATGTTAAGATAGAATGTCATGTTTAGAAGACAAGGTTGGGAGTGGCCATCAAATAAATAACTTCTCAAAAATAGTAGCATATCATGAAAAACCAATCCAATAGCTGACAGCAAAGAAGAATAACTAAAACTAGCAGTTACTTTTATCTTTCTATTCCCCTTTTAGGTATCAATCTGAAAGAGTTAGACGCATCACAACACAGTTATATATGAACACCTACATTTATAGTTGCACAGTTTATAATACTAAATCTTGGCAGTAGCCCAGATACCCATTAATGGATGAATAGAGAAAGAAAATGTGGTACTTCTCTCCAATGGAGTACTACTCTTCCATAAAGGATAAACCTGAGGCATTTCTAGGTAAATAGACCACCCAGAGACCATAATTTTAAGGTACACAAGTTTAAATATTGCATTTTCTCTTATTAGAGAAATCCTAAGGGTAAATAAGGAGCAAAGTGGAGGATAGATTTTAGGAAGTAGGAAGATGATGTTCAAATGGGAAGGGCAACAAGGGAAGGGAGAAGGGAAAGACACAGAAGGAAAAAAATGGATTAAAAAAAGAACAGAAAAAGAAAATGGGGAGGGGGAGAAGAGTTGAAGGGAAGGGAGGGGAATGGGAGAAAAAGAATTAAGATATATTATGTAGAGGTATAAATCTCCTATGACTAATGGGAGTACTTGTATGTAATGTGTACTAATAAAAACAAATTAAAGAAAAGAAGGAGAGATGCTGTGTATCATTTCAGCTCTGACCCAAGGGGCTCTGAGTCTCCAGCTAGGCTAGTCTCAGCAGACTGTGCAAGTCCACAGAGCACCAGAAAGCTATAATTCATCCCCTACCAAGATACTTTCAATCCTAAGCCTAGTAAAGTAGCCTAGGGCAATTTATGGAACAAATATCTGCAGTCAAATTTTCTTATTAGCATGCTAATAACTGACTGGCCTATTTTTTTCCATGCCTGGCTGATGGGCCTATTTTTATTTTTATTTGTTTTTTTGACGGGCCTATTTTTTTTTTTTTTCCCAGAACCGGGGATTGAACTCAGACCCTTGCGCTTGCCAGGGAAGCGCTTATTCCACTGAGCCATCTCCCTTGCCCCTGATGGACCTATTTTTAAAAATAAATTTTCAGAGGAAAATGACAGTTTGCCCTATTCAGGTGATTGATTCATATACCTGTATTTTGATCACATTCTCTTCTTGATCACGCAAGAATGATTTCCGAGCTTCAAACTCTTCCCTAAGCATGGGTCCTGAACTGGTGGCTTGAAAGCAAAGCAGATCATCTTCGGAAGCAGACCATATCTTCTCCCGGATGTACCGTACAGTGACCTCCTCAATGATGTCCTGCAAGAGACTCCAGACAGGTCACACTTCACACATCAGGTGAAAGGAACAAGCATACATTATAGCTTCTAGAAGTTGCATCTTCTAGAAAACAATATGGACAACTCTGTGTGCGTGTGTGTGTGCATGCGTGCAGCGGTGTGTGCGTGTCTTAGAGACATCAGATCAGAGTGGAGGGCTGCATTCATTAGTTTTATAGTGATACGACTGAACTTCCCTGAGTCTGGGGCTGCATGGCACGAGAACGGGGCCAAACGACCCCCGGGTCTGGAGACAGTGGTGCTGTACAGTTGAGGCTGTCAAGAGCCAGGCACAAGGCCTGAGCTTCGCAGAATACAAAAGGGATGAAAGTGACAGCTGTGAGAATATGCACTGCCTCCTCACTCCCCGGGGCTGCCAAGACAAAACCCACAGTGTCCGCTGAGGCTCACCCTGCCCTGCCCTCTCCCAGGCTGGAGCAGGAGCAGTTCCGCAATGAGCTGGGGAAACACACAATGGTGCTTGGGGCAAAAAAAAAGATATTAGGGGCACAAGAAAGGGGTTGGGTGAGGAAAGAGCCATCAAGGGATGAGAGAAAAGGAAAAAGAGGGATCATGAGACATTTTCGTGGTGAAAGGAACTGTGTTCACTTTTACATTTGCTGCAGGACGTGAGTAAAGACCGGGTTCATTTCTACTCTGAAAGATCAATGCAACTGGAAACAATAGTTGGCTAATGTGAGCCCTTTTGTTTTTTGGCAGAACTGGGGATTGAACTCAGGCCCTTGCGCTTGCCAGGGAAGCCCTTATTCCACTGAGCCATCTCCCCAGCTCTTATTGTGAGCCCTTAGTAGTGAAATTATTTTAAAATGCCTAGAACTTTAAGAGAAGATGTGTTCACCTTCACTGAATAAAATCAACCACTCCAAGTTGTTTAGAAGAAATACTTCAAAACAAAAACAAAGTGAGGCCCTCCCTTACTTAACAACCCTCACACAGGGATGTTCAATGTGACAGAAAGTTGTATCTAGGCCATCTTTAGATGTCAAATGAGCAAATTTTCATATCAAATTTCAACCCCCAGGATTGCTTCTTTAGAGTTTAGTAACCTTTCCTACTGCAGCATGTAATTTGTAGTATTGTACATAATTTCTTTTGTTTAAAAAAATAGCACTGGTAATCCAATGTTGGTCTAAAAATTTAACAGTTTGAACATGTGTGATTAGTTAATAAGCTATATTCTTCACTCTGTCCTTATCATTTATAATTTTTTGTCACTAAGCACTGTCTAACTCAGCCCTTAACTTTTCTCTGACTTTTAGTACACAATGCTGCTCCTTGAGGCACTGTGCCTCTGATCAGTGCTTTTCAATGATTCTATTAAGATATGTATTTGTTATGCCAGCCCCTCCCCCAGGGCATACTGAGCCAGTGACAGAGTCCGGACGTGGTGGTGCATGCCTGTGATTCCAGTGCTGGGGAGGCTGAAAACAGGAGGATCACTACGCATCCTGCAACTAAGCTGCATGGTGAGACCTTGCAGCAAACACATAACAATGAAGAAAAAAAAAAGATGTGTTTGTATGCTCTATTTTTTCTTCTCCAAGATAAAACCACAATTGTTATCAGTATTTTCTCTTAAACATTATATATTACTTTTTTTTTTGTATTTTAGGGAAGGGTCTACAGGGTGTTCAGGGTCTCACTACTAGATCGGACTTGTAGTGATCTGCCTGTTTACAGCCTCCCAAGGGCTGGGATTACAGGTGCGTGCCACCACACCCAGGCTCAAACATTATATATTAAACAACAGCATTTTTTCTTCAACATTAGCCTTGGATCCATGAGCTATTTTAACATTTTCGGGTTCCAACTTTTGGTTTTAAGTTCAAAGTGATCTTAGTAAACAGTCCCTTGAGAGTATTTTCCCCTGGGAAACACCAGTCACTTTCTATTGGACTTATGTGATGGTGCATTGAAAATTAAGTATCATACAAGCAAAGATGCCTTCTTGTGTCTGTGGCTGCAGGAGACTTCATTTATAGGTTCCCATTCTTGGTGCATTTGTGGGCACAGCAGGTAAGAAGGGCTACTGTGGGCCGTAACTTGTACAGACATTTTGTTAAAAGAGGTGAATCCAATTTTACATCCTTCTGCTTTGAATCCTGCTGCTTCACAGTCCCCAAAGAACTCCCCATAAAACCAAAAATCTGCCAAGAAGGCCACTTGAAATATTCTCCTTAACATCTGCTCACAGGAAGTCTTCTTTCATTTTGGGAGATTTCTGTGGAGCATCTAGCTCCTTATTTTCATGTTTTAAGAAAATCAATCCCTACTTTTTCTTTGATCTTTGCTCTTATCCTGATCTTTATAAATTTTCAGCCCTGAGTTCTACATATAAATACTTTTAGATTTTGAGAAGGAATGCAGAATGAGACGGGTGAAGCAGATGGGGAGAACCCAGCAGGTGTCTTGAGACTTAGGCCAGTATTACATACGAGCAAATGCATTTTAACATGTGATTCCGACAGATGCTTCAAATTGGGTTTCTTCTTCCTAGAGATTCTCCCACCTCAGCCTCCCAGTGCTGGGATTATAGGGGTGTGCCACCATATCTGGCTTGTGACATATAATTTAATTAAAGCACTGCTTTCTTTCCTCCTAATAGAACCTCATTTAAGTATTATTTATAGAGAATTCTGATTAACAGAGATGAAAAGAAATGGATAGGGACTGGGGAGATAGCTCAGTGGAATAAGTGCTTTCTTGGCAAGCACAAGGGCCTGAGTTCAATCCCCGGTTCTGCAAAAAAAAAAAAAAAAAAAAAGAAAAGAAATAAATGGATAAACTGCTTTGGATAAGTAAAATTTGGCAGATCAAAATTTTCAAATACAGATAAATTCATTAAAAGGGGCTTTAGAGATTAAACAAAAAGTCTTACACACTGTACCATATTTAACTTTGGGTTGGCAATATATGGACATGACTAACGTTTAGCTCAATTAATCAAAAGTCATGTATAAAATGGGCACACCATAGTGTCTCCATTTACACCTTCCATAGCATGTCTCCCACTCGCCAAATTTGTACACAAGACTGAAAAAATGCTAAGGTGACTACTACAGCTTGTGCCTAGATGTCCCCCCACAGCCTTGTGTGGTCATAGGTGGGGCTTTTTCAGATAGGCAGCTTGGAGCTATCATGTGAGGCTGGGATTAAGGCGTGTGATTACCAAATTAGTCCACTGAGTTGTTTGGCACTCACCTTAAGACACATTGCCTGGGTAGAAAATAAAAGGTGCAGAAAGAAGCTGCTATTGGCACTAGTAGTTTCTGCCTTCTGCCTTCTTCCTGCCACAAACTGTTTCTCCTTTGTGATACTCCTCTGCCATGCCACCCTGTCTTGGAACCAGTCAACCATGGACTGAACCTTCTACAAACTGCGAAAGAAAATACACTTTTTCTCCTTCAACTCTGGGTGTCAAGTGTTTTGTCTCAGTAATGAGAGAAAAGAGAGAAAAGTAACTAAGACAGACTTTGCTACTGAGAGTGACTATACCTAACCATTTGGTGCAGGAGCCTTTGGAGCTGGCTTATGGGAAGGGAAAGAATTAGGAAAATTCTGGAGATGCCAGCTGAAAAAGTACAGCTGGTATGCTAGAAATAATACTCGATGGGAGATTCTGGTTAGAGCTCAGAAGACCAGAATGCTGACAGAAATGACCCAGAGGCTCAGCAGGTTTCTGCTGGAAAAAGGACTGTATTGGCTGATGGACTCCAGATGATGTTGTCTGCATTTTGCTTGTGTCCAGAGACTCTGTCTGAAACTGATATTCAGGGCAGCACACTAATTAACCTGGGAGAGGAAACTTTAAGATAGTTCAATGTTTAAGCAGTGGCATGGATACTGATGGGGCTTTTAGACAGATTCATGTTGAGAATCAAGAGCAAAGAAACCAGTCTGTTTTGCTCCCATTCCTTTTTTTTTTTTTTTTTTTTTTTGGTGAAACCAGAGATTGAACTTAGGCCCCTGTGCTTGCCAGGGAAGTGCTTATTCTATTGAGCTATCTCCCCAGCCCTACTCCCATTTCCTACTACCGTGTTTGTAACTTTTGACATGGAAATGTTCATCTTGTGTAACTGAATGTTGGAAGTCTTTAAATTTCTTTTCATTTGTACAAAGGCTTGAATCTAAGAGTATGCCTTAAGTCTCAGAGGAGATATGAGACGTGGAATTGTCAGCAATGCTAAAAACATTAAAACTTTGGCAGCTCATGGAGATGGACTAAATTCATGCACCTACAATATATGAATGGCAATGGAATACCCATGTCTGACAAAAGCAAACAAAAAAGGGGGATACAAATGAGTTCCATTTTGTAGTGGAAAAAAATATATCTATATATACAAAATAACATAGATATACAGCTATTTTCTCTTAGTTCAATGAGAAGTTTTGAACTAATAGTCTTTAGAGAAGATATCATGTCTGCATCTTGTACTATGAATAACTACTACAAAGACAACAATATGAAATGTATTAATTATTGTAACTGTCCTACTAACCTGTTCTGAAATTGTCTAATTACTACTTGTTTCTCAATAAAATTAATATAAAAATTAAAAAAATGGCTATTGCATCAAGGGGTACATATAAGTCTTTTGGGGTCCAGGGGCAGAATGTTATGGCTTGTGTCTAGATGGCCCTCCACATCCTTATACAGTCACAGTGGGGGTTTTTCAGAGGTGGCTGTATCTAGAATGTGTGATGCTGGGTGTTATGGCTTGTGTTTAAATGTCCCCCCAAAGCCTCATTCTGCCATAAGTGTGGCTTTTTCAGAAGTGGTTGAATCTATGGGGTGGGGATATAGCTCAGAGGCATAAAGCAACTGCCCGGCAAGTGCAAGGTCCTGAGTTTGACCCCCCCCCACCACATACACAAGAAGTGGTTGGATCTAGAGTATGTGACAGATTGCTGGTACAGTGCTAGGATTAACAGTGCATGATTACTAATCAGTAAGCACCCACCCTAATGCACACAGCCTATATAGAATAAAAAAGGGCAGAAAGACACTGGGAACGTCCCTTGCTTGCTTTTCTGCCTTCTGTCCACCATGAACTGTTTCTTCTCTGTGATGTCCCTCTGCCATGTCACCCTGCCTTGAAGCCAGATTGAAACCTCCATAAACTGTGAGTCAAATAAATCTTTTCTTCCTTGACTTTGGGATTCAGGTATTTTGTCTCAGCAACAAGAAAAGTAACTAAGACAATGACCATCTTGGAAAAAGCAAACGTTCAAAGTTTACCATTCCTAGTCTTTGCTAAACCCTTACTTATGTTCCTTGAAGAATCCTGGAAGTGGTTGAGATCAAGATCAGCAGAGTTCTTTTGTAGTATTTTGTTGAAAGAAAATAACATTTTGGTTTTAAGTTGAACGTGGGGTAGGATAAGATATTTTCCATGCTGACAACTAAGAGATTATTACAAATCAAACTGAATTGTGCCAAGGAAAACCTTATTAGGGTAATCTACCATCCCAAATAAAATGGAAAAACTTTCTTCCTACTCATCTGCTTGCTTTTGTTAATGGAAAACACTACAAAAGTCATAATACAGTCACACCCAGTTGCAGCTGATAAAGACTTTATTCCATGTCTAGTCTTCAAATAAATCAATTAGTTTCTTCCATCACTTCATGGCAGAAAAACAGAAAAACAACACACTCATCTTCACACAGCACACTTTGCAATCAACACCTACCTCAATTTCTTTTCCCATGAGCCATGACTCCTTAAGTACACATGATTCAGGTGTGACCCAGGAACT
>NW_004524753.1:4707666-4720420 GCF_000260255.1 Octodon degus | reverse complement strand
TATTTGGTGGGTTCTTTCCATTCTCATTCATGGAGTTGTGGTCATTTTGATCCCTCTTTAAAATATCTTTTAGTAGTCTGTGTAGGGTTGGCTTTGTTGTCATGAAAATCTTTAGCTGTTCTTTGTCATGGAAGCATTTCACTTCTCCATCAAACTTGAAAGAGAGTTTTGCAGAGTACATCAGTCTGGGTTGGAATTTGTTTTCTTGCAAGACTTGAAGTACTTTGCTCTATGCTCTTTTTGACTTGATGGTTTGTGAAGAGAAATCTGCTGTTATTTTGATGGGTTTTCCTTTAAATGTGATCTGTTCCTTTTCTCTAGAGGCTTTTAGTATACTGTTCTGTGCTGAATTTCTGGGATCTTGATTATTATATGTCTGGTGTGGTTTTAATTGGGTTGATGTTATTTGGAGTTCTAAATGCTTCAGTTACTGAATGTCAGATTGTTGCCCCATATTTGGAAAGTTTTCTGTTATTACTTCCATCCATATTCTTTTTATATCATTTGCATTGACTCCTTCTTTCTCATTGATGCCTATTAGTCTTATGTTGTTCATCTTTGCATTGTCTTGCAGATGTTGAATTATTTTTTCTTGCATCCTAGTTGTTTTTAAGAGATCATTTCTTACCTTTTCACTAGCTGCAATGGTGTCTTCAAGGCCTGAAAGTGTATTTTCACTTTCATTTAAATAGTTTTGCCAGCTTGTGACTGAGGTTTTAATTTCCTGTATATCACTTTGAATCTGCTTCATGCATTCTATTTCTTTCCTTTATTGCTCATTCAAGGATTCCATCATTTTTATATTCTCCTCTATTTTTTTTATCAATGTCTTCTTTAGAAGCACTTAGTACTTTGTTCATTATAGTTGTCATTTCTTTTTTTTACTTCAGAAATTAATTCTGATCTGATTTCCTCTATAGCTTTCTGCAGTTGTTTCTTTACTTCAGATGCTATTATTTCAGAGATTTCAGGTATGTGATTTCCAATTTCTTCTATGCTATTGTCTCCTGCATTTGTTCTGGGTGGGCTCGGGGCCTGAGAATGCATTTTGCTCCTTCCGTCTTTTTTTATTTGTACTTTAGGGAAGGATCTGCATGGTGTTCAGGGTCTCACAACTAGATCGGACTCATAGTGATCCACCTCTTTACAGCCTCCCAAGAGCTGGGATTATAGGCACGCGTCACCATCCCCAGTCTCTCTTGGTCATTTTGCACAGCACTATCTTCTGATCTTTGGTGTAGTGCTCTCGTAGTTATTAACTTAGCACCAGGTGCAGTTCTACCAAGTTGAAACTTGTCCAGGTGGGTGTGGCTTGGGTCTGGCTGCTGTGCTCCACTTCTTCCTGCTGCAGTTTTTGGAAGTAAATCCACCATGCCACTCTGGCAAGATGTTCTGCTCCTGGATCAGCTGGGTGGTCTAGCCTCTAGCCCCTCTGCAGGGAGTTCTGCTTCAGGGTTCCATATTGGGCCTGTCTGATGGAGGAAGTTCCACTCAAGTGCCAGGCCTGGGTGCTGGCTGGAGTGAGGATCCAGAGGGCCCCGGGCAGTCATGAATTCTTTATTATTCATTGTGGTTTCAAGAATTTTCTTGCCTAATCAATGGAACTAGTTTAAAAATCTGGAAGAAGATAGGATAAAATACTTCCCAGATCGGAAAAAAAAAAGATCTTGATGGAGAGAGAGGAGAGTACTGGATTTTCCCTTGTTTTCTGACACACACATTAAACTCTAGCAAGTGTGGAAGACATCATTATGAGATTATCTTCACACGGTCACAGCACTCTAAAGCTGGTGGTGTAAGAGGAAGGGCTGACTTTGGACAGCTTGCAGCCAAAGTTACATAAGGTAGAGGAGCACACAGAGGTGACAGAGAATTTGGCAAACTCCTCTGGCTTTAGGGCACAAGCTCCAGCACTGTGTTTCATGCTTGTAGAGGTACACGGAAGTGAGAAGGACCAATTCCCCTTTGTTTGTGCCACACGTACTTTGCAGGATGGAGAAAGATGAAGAGCTGACATTTGTGAAGTTTGTGGTTCAAGAGACGCAGTAAAGGACAAAGAAAAATTCTCACAGGAGCAACACAGAATTGCTTCACCAAATGAATACAATAGAACATAATGTTCCCTAAAAGTCAGTATTAGAAAAGCACACATTCTTTGTATACAACTCTTCTCTGTCACTGAGTGAGGATGTTAGTCCATATGTCAGTTTCCAGTTCTGAATAGCACTGTTCTTCCATGAATATCTCAAGGTGCCTCAGTGAAAACCCTAATGGAGCAGATTCTCTTGCTTCTTTCACTGAGTCTGCTTTGCATTTGCTGAGAGCTGCTCACTGAGTCTTTGTGTGATTGAAACAGTACTGCACAGTGGACAGTGACACCTTTAAGGATGGGGAGTGGCTGGGCAGGCAAGTCCTCTGCCTTCCTGCTTTCCCTTTTTCTCTGCCACAGCTGGTGGGGCCCTATTTGCAGCCAAAGTTACATAAGGTAGAGATCCACCTAGATGCATAAGCAGATATACAGTGTATCTGTGGCACTGACCTTTCACTATGAGAAGAAATTAGGGGAAATATTTATAACAAATTCTTAGAGCGCAATTATAGAAAGAGATGGGAAATACTGTTCTGTGGGGTCAAATGCTGAGACAAACCCACTTGAAGTAAGCACCATCTCCCAGTGTAAATGAATGCTGAGCCAAGGTGAAGGAGCTCTGAGTTACTCTGCCCTTTTAAATCCTGCCTGGGGTGAAATATATGGGCCAGTACACTTCCTTTTATCAAATGATCTGAGATGCCTGCAACATGTGACCAGACTCTCTGTTTCAAGGCTTCATGCAAACAATGAAGACTGCTTTGTAAGATTATGTTTCTGTTGAAAGCTCCAAGTTTCCATTGCAACATCTGAATATAGATCTCTTTAATCTCGAAAAAACATTGGTGCTGCTGTATATTGTGAAAGAAAGCACAGGGATTGGACGGGGAGAGATCTTACAAGGGATAGGACAGAGAGATAAGATTGTATTTCAGATGGACAAGCTCAAAGGTATTCAGAATCATTCACAATGGAGAAACCTTCTTAGTGTTATCATAAGTTGAACCAAGAATCTCAATGTGAAAACCAGAATCAACATTTGCCAGCCAAATGTAAGATAAATAATGAATAAAATGGATAAAATACCTTCTGTATGGCTTTGATTGCTAAGAAAAAAGGCATAACCATATTAGGCTATTTGAGTGCCTATATTAAATTGTATTTTTCTACAAGTGTTTCTTTAGATTATGGGCATATTTGGTTTTATATGTAAATTTAAAGCTCCTGTATACCTGTTTCAATTGAATTATTTTTATATATAAATTTGACTCTTATGTACACATTCCAACCATGTTACTTTTCTTTTACACATTATAATGCTGAAAAGGAAAGACTTCAAAGTTCCTAAGGGTATAACAGTTCAGGTTAGAGAAATCCACATATTTTTCCAAGTTTAGGAAATAAAGACCAGGTGTTCTGCACAGATTTTCCCAAAGCTTGAAAGCACATCTGTGAAATGAGACTAAGCCCTCTAAGTGCTCTAGGACTTGAAAGAACAGAGGCTAACTAATTCCATGAATGGGCAGGGCAATGAGCTATACTCTTAGGAGTTTCATTCTAATTCATGGGTTCATCTTGCTTCTTGAAATGACAGGTTTTCTAAGATAAAAATAAAACCAACAAGAGGATTCTTCGAGTTGCTGACTGTCTGTTCCAATTATGCATCTGGAACCGCAGAAGTAAGCCAGGATGGACTTGGGGACCCTCTGGGCCCACTGTACCATGGATCACAACTTAAGTAACACTGATCATCTAACTTCCAAGAGCCCCAATCCTCACTGCAGGACCACAGTAACATTTTGGGTCACCTGGAGTTAGTGTTAGTCCAGAGCCAGTGTCCAATAGTCCTGGAAATGTCTGATTATGCCCTTTTCCTCTACCAAGCACTCAGGAAGAGGCTATGAGTCCCATTGGGGGAAGTCTGACAGATTAACACTGTGATTTTTTTGGCACAGTGGTGGAATCTTTTCTTAAGGGAACCTGGCCTCCCCTTCATTCAAAGGGCTCAGGCTTTGTAAACTAGCTCCAGGTTGGGATTGAGGGACTCTGACTCTTGTTATGATACAAACTCTTCCACTGGCACATATTAAGAACCTAGCAAGTACTAGTAGGGTTTTCTTCTAGGAATACCATGATGAGCCAGCTCTACAGTGTCTGGTCCAGTCACTGTTCTGGCTACGTTTCAGTATCCATGTCCACTCACCTTTGGGGCTACGTGAGGACACCTAGGTTTCCCTGCCCGCCCTTCATGTTTCTGGCTTCTTGGCCTCTACGATCTTGTGAGCTGATGCCTTCAGCTAAATATCTATATATATTCTCCCCTCTTTCCTTCTACCCCTCTCAATTAGTCTGTTTCTCTGAAAACCCCACATAAAAGGATGGGTATGGAAGACTCATACCCATATGGAAGACAACAGGCATTCATTGAGCAGCAATGGGCCAGTTTTCTAGGGATCAAGAGAAAAAAAAAAGCATTTGATTCAAATATAAAATTAGAGAGCTTGCAGAGCATGTTTTTTACTTTCTGGATTCCTGTCATCAACACTGTTAAATTTTGTTGGACCTACCACAAATCACTGAAAAGTGTGCAACCACCTAAATATATATTTTTTTCTAAACATATTTTTGGATAAATATGCATCCAATAACTGAAATCTGTTCAGAGAGCCCAGACCTTTCTAGAAGGGAAATAGTACAGACTTCAGGCCCATCTCCAGGTACAGACAGAAGAAGGCAGGTACTCACACTGCTTTGCTCTGTCCTCGTCCAGGTTGGCCTCGTGGACGGCTTGTTGTATCTCATCCAGCCAGAGGACTTTAGAGACGCACTCAGCATCCTGGGAACAAGGTCATAGAGTCAGGGGCAGAAGAGTAAGAGCTGATAGCACAGAATCCACAACCGCTTCTCAGGAGCTCCTGTCCTGTAACTTCCACACATCCTTCCCTAGCAATGCACAGCACCACCACATGCAGCACACACCGCTCATGGCTGACTCCAGGCCATCCACTCCCTGCTTTCCCAACACCTTAAGCCCAGCCCAGCTTCTGCTGCTGAATGGACAGCAGCACTGGTTCTGAGGATACTCTGTACTGGGATATGTACTGGGCTCTATAGAAAAACCACACAATCTCTTTTCAAAGTAGATATCTTGTTATTCTGTGCCCCCCAACATCCAGCAATCAGGAGATATGCATGGTTCTGGGACTATGGGGCTAGGATGATCCAGCCCTACACACCCTACACCTCCCAACTCCCCCATCCTGTTCCGGAACTCCATGAGCATCCTTCAGAACACACCACCTACTACCGTGTCTCAGCATTCAGGCTGCCACTCAAATGCGATCTCCTCCAGAATGCCTTCTATGGCTACCTAGTCATGTATTCTTTCCCCTCAGCATTTTTTTTTTTTTGTCTCTGTTGTAATACACAGCAATCACATTTATCTTGGGGAACTAGTACATAGACATGTCGCCTCTTGATCATTTTTCGTTTTTATTCCCCTTCTCTCCACCCTGTCTTCCCATCATTTGTTTCCTTGTTCATCTCCACAGGCTCTCTCCCTGTTTGCTGTTTTTTTTTTTTTTTTTTATCTTGTTCTTATTTATGCTTTGGGTTTCTCATATTTGAGAAACCATATATTTAACCTTCCACATCTGGTTAGTTTTATTTAGCACTATGGTCTCAAGCCATCATTTTTGTATGAATGACTCAAATTTATTCTTCTTTGTGGCTAAACAGAACTGCATTGTGTATAAATCCCATTTTCTTTATTTGCTCATCTGTAATCCCTAAGAATACAATAACTCTGGATCCTGAACTATATGCCAAGATGTCCCAAGGTGCCTTGCAATATTTTGACATGTTAGTTGGGGTTTAATTCCTATGTCTCAGCAGTACAGGGCAGTGGGAACATGTTAAGTTTGAGGGAAATACAAAGACACCCAACATTTGTCAGCTTCAGAAACAGAAAAAGCCCCAAAACATGGTGATTGCCTTTTAGGAGCTAGCAGTCTAGTGGAAGAAACAAATGTGTCCAGAGATAATTATTATTATGTGATCATGGTGGTCCTGGCTGAAGATACATGATGGACATGTAGGCAAGAGCAAATTAACTTATGCTTTGGAACTTGAATTACAGAAGAGTTGTTAAGCATCACTTCAGACAGGAAGTGATACAGATCTACATGTGGAGCCACTGGAGCACCAAAGCTACTGCAAGAGAAAATGTCAGGTTACTATTCAAATTGTGCTGCTTGACAGCAATGACCCTGGCTGTTGCTTTGCCCAAGCTTTAAGATACCAAAGGGGGGGGGGGAAGAAAGAAAGAAACCCAAAGGGCAACAGACAAAGAATTCCACATTCCAACCAGTACTGTGGATCACAACAGTTGTAAAATTATTGCTAAGTGTGGGACTTTGGGCCAAAGAAGCTGGTACACAGGCAGATTTAAGGCCTCTTGAAATGACCACCAGGGGTTGATGAAATAAAGCACACCACTGTGAGTGTGCTGCTCACAGAAATATGGCTTTCTTAGCAATGGGCCATCGGGATGCAGATGTACCAGGGAACCTGCTGCTTAGAGTCTCTACACTGTTTTATGTACTGTTGTGATGTTAAGCCAACACTCAGCTGTGCCTCATGTTCTGTTGCGGAGTCACCCTTGTATGGAATAAACTAGCCGAAGCTTCAATAGTTGTTGGGGAAGAGAACTCATTACTAGGGGTGCGTGCCACAGCGACTGCTGGACTCCTCTCAGGATCTGCAGGTGTACACTGTGCAAGAGGCTGCTAAGGATGACACACACTTCCCTTCGGCTGCTGCCCATGTTGGAAGCCTCTGAACTCCTCTTCTGCTGGACCAATGGCACAGACCACATTGAGAAAGGCTTTCCTGAAGCAGCAGTCACTGTCCCTTCTGCAGTGCCTCACTGAAACTGTGTGCATTATCTTTGCCCAGGGAACTTTTCTCATGTGTCCACACAGATCTCTAGGGATTACCTACACAACAGGTGACATCCACCCAACTAGGAGAAACAGCTTGGAAAGAATCACTGGTGTGTGATTTAAGCCTCAGGAGATTCTCTGTTGTGACTAAACAGTTTGCACTAGAGTCTTCAGTCAATCCCAGAAGGTAGCTTAAGCAAATACAATGATAAATTAACTGTATGGCAAATTAACTATAATTTGCCATAATTATGATTATAGCAATTATCTATATGAGTGGATTACTAATATGCAAATTTACTGTGGATCTGTTTGAGGTCAAACTAGATTATTTTAAGGGTTTTTTTTTTTTTTTTTTTTTCTCCTCAAATGTCTTCAGGGCACTTTTGGCTAGCTGGAGTGCTGTGGGGATAGTACTACAGCAATCTGAGGCCGACAGGATTGTGGAAGCAGCCACTTAAAGAACTGAGCTAGGGTCAGGGCCCCAAAGGGCATTTCCTAACTTCAAGTTAATTCTGCTTTTCTTTTTTGCAGAACCGGGGATTGAACTCAAGCCCTTGTGCTTCCCAGGGAAGCACTTATTCCATTGAGCCATCTCCCCAGCCCTAAACTAGATTATTTTAGAACTAAGAAATTTCACTAATACATATAAATTTTATCTACACTAATGTAGATAAAAAGTAAAGAAATTACATGATACTAAAAAAATCATATGAGGGCTGGTGAGATGGCTCAGTGGTCTAAAGCACCTACTTAGAACAAGCTTAGCAAAGCACAGGGACTGTGGTTCAATCCCCCAGCACCACATGCCAGCCAGCCCCGCCCCCTGGTGGGCTGAGCTGGCCACACACACACAAATAAATAAATAACTGAGCTAAGGGGCAGTGCCCCTTTAAAAAAAAAAAATAAAAAAATTAAAAAATCATATGAAGCCATAACATGAAGTAAGAAGGTGTTGGGCAATATCTGTAGGTTAGAGCGCTAAATCCATTTCTGTACTACTGTAAATATTCTCTCAACAAGGTACCAAGGAGAAGGACAACACTCCTTCCTTGTTCTCCAATTCATGTACAATATTTTATCTCAGCAGCAGTAAAAACCTAGCACTTTTCTTACTAAAAAAGGCTGAAACCAGGCAAACTAGTCAAGAAATAGTGTAGTTTCTCCAGTGGAATCTAGGCCACGAGTGAGTGACCTCTGGGTAGTGACATAATGCTGTACTTGTGCCATTCACTGCATCATTGGCATTTCTTCGCTTGAAGATTAGCACCTCAGCAATTGTACCTTCTTAAAAGTGTGCCTGCCACGACTGATTTGGCTTTTAACTATGCAATGCAATAAAAATGTAAGTGTGAGCTGGGGGTAGCAGCATGTGTATGTGCCACCGCAGCATTTGAGGCGGGAGGATCACTGTGAATTGAATTACATAGTGAGATTCTGTCTTAAAAAACGCCTCCCCATTGAGTTTTGGAATAACTAGGAGAATAAAAGAATAATTTCTCATTGCTCATTTATTAAGTAGGAATCACATTCTGAAACTGTTTTAAAATGGGTAAAAATGAGGCATGGGCCAGATTCCAAACTGCTCTGCTCAGCAGCTATTTTCAACACAGCTTCTGTTGTCCCTGAGGTGTGCATGCACAGGGGGTGAGTCCTAGCACACATTCAGAATGGAAACCATGGGGACCAGTACAGCATCCCCAAAGCCTAGGCAGCAGGCACAAGGATTGCCAGATCCCTCGCCAGCTTGGGCTGAGTCACATCCTCTTCCTGTGGGGCCAGTGGAGCTCCCAGCTGCGCTGCATAGGGCGGCAACTGAGGGAAACAGTTCCCTGATTTTTTTTTTTTTTGCGGAACCGGGGATTGAACTCAGGTCCTTACACTTGCCAGGGAAGCGCTTATTCCACTGAGCCATCTCCCCGGCCCCAGTTCCCTGATTTTTATACGTGAGGGGGTATTTGAGAATTGGGACTCATCATTAAAATGAAAGCCCTCAGGTTTGCAACTCTGGACTGCTTTTGATGTTCGCCTTTTGTCAGGAAGGCAAACTGCATCCTGCCAGGTTTGGATAGGGTAGGGCTAGTCCATGTCGCGGGGAGTGAACTAAACCTAATTTCCTCTGCATCTACAGAAGTGCAAACCCAGAAAGCAGAGTGTGATACCTGAGTTTGTTCACATCAAACCTTGTCAAGGTCTAAGTGTTTTCTCCCAAGACTGAAAAATCTGTCTTCCAGTCAAGACTTTTGATATCTAAAATTGAGCTAAAAAGCCATTTCTTTGGGAATTTTTGCTTTTGTACTAATTTCCTCTCATTTAGGAAAGATGTTTATACTTCCTTGTGAGAGACAAATGCAGAAAACAAAATTATGGTCAGGAAGAATCCATTGCTTTCAGTAGCCAGTGACACCAACACATTAGTGTTTCTAAAATGGAACACTCTTTCTTGTACCCTCACAAATGATCTTTTAAAAAAATTTAGAAATAAGATTTCCCAATTATTATTACACCACCACGAACATGTTCCTTATTTCTTCCACCACACTGCAAGCCTGTTGTCTCCTGCTTACTCCAAAATTAACCAATCTGGAACAGGTCTGTACCGGTTGTGGAGATGGTGGGGAGATGCAACTGGGGGGAATAAAACAAAACTAATAAAAAACCACCTTCTGTGAGGGAACACTGCTTAAATTGATAGCTGGAATCCTAGAGATTGCCGCAGAAGGTGCCCAGGGAACCTCTAGATGGCAGCACCACGTGTGGGATTTGTGGATAGATCAGTCCAGGCTCTGGGAGCACGCAAGCCCAAAATTTAGGCAGCAGAGTTGTAAACAGTACAAGGTTTGCTGAAGAGGTTCCTTCAAGATGCTAGTGAAGTGTAGCAGACATGTGACATAACGACATTTTCTGAATCAAGTTACCTGACAGTCTCCGGTCCTACGCTAGCCTATGCTATGTCTTTGCCTAGTCATCATCAACAGGCTGCAATTCATGAATTAAATTCTGACTCTTCCTACACCTGGCTCATCTTTGCTCAAGTTTACCTTTTCCTTGACGTTCTGCTCAGACACCTGAATCCATTAACTGTGTCTGATCACCTAGATAACTTAGTCACCAGAGCTTTTGTCTGTCATGGCCCCTCTGGGGCTCCTGATGTTTCTTTCAACAGCATCATAAGCTCCTCACATGCAAGGAGCTTTTTCTAGCTTTTGTTCCTGCATGAGATAGCATGGGGCTAGGACATATGATATGTACTATATACATACCTGATGATTGCTTGAGCTATAATAATTTTTTTTTTTTTTTTTTTTTTGTGGAACTGGGGATTGAACTCAGACCCTTGTGCTTGCTAGGCAAGCGCTTATTCTACTGAGCTATCTCCCTGGCCCCCTAGCTATAATAATTTTTCTAAATAAGGACATCCCTAAACTCTATGGCCACAGAAATTATGTAGCATAAAAACGTCACTCTACCTTCATCAAAACAATAGACATACTGAGTGATGAATCACTTGTTATATTTCCTTTCAATTACAGGCAAGGAAAAGGGTAAATTATCAATGTCAACCTCAACTATTAAGACTAAAGGAGCTCCCCCAAATTCTGTAAACCCCACTTTTCTGCCAGAGAAAGCTGGACAGGAGCCAAGTAATCGTAAAAATGAAGGAAATATTTCAAATCTGCATGTGAATAATGCCAACATGGGGGACCTGAGCAGTTCCTAAGTTCCAAGGTGATACCCACCAACTGTTTGCTAGAGTTTGTGGCTGGTATGCTGGCCAAAATGTGACCCTGTGGAAAGTTTTCTTTAAGGCCACCTCTGTCACTATCTTCCACACTAAACTGGCTGTCACAGATACTCTTTGCTGTGCGACACTGCCATTTAAGCCAGCTTACCATCTCACTGGGAACCACTGAGTATTGGGAGAGGTCATGTGCTGGGCTATCACCATTATCATCTCTGGCAACATGTACTGTTCTACTCTGCTTCTCACCTGCAAGAGTATCAACTTCTACCTGGCCACCACCACCCTTTCATGTTCCGGAGGCTGTCCAAGTGCACCTTTGCTTTGCTAGCATGTAAACTGGGGTGGAGATGGGAGTCAACGGTCTTCTTATACGTGCTATTATGGTTCATCCTCATGCAGGAGATTGTCTTGTTCAGCCAAATACCACTGCCTACCATGATGTCCACAACATATGCATGGCTTCATCTCCCTTACAACTCTATCACCTCATTTCTTTGACTTTCTTTGGATTCTTGATTCATTTGTGATTATTATTTAACGCTACACAAACCTCACCTGCAACTTAATGCACAGGGTGCTAAACTGCTCAGGTATATCAAGACAATTTGCCTTATCCTTTTGATTTTTACCATTTGTTTTGTTCCAAGAAGTATTGAATGTCATTTATCATACAAACTATTTCAACAACACTGAAGGCTTATATATCATCCACCTCATAGGGCTGTGCCTAGGTAGCCTGAAGAGTTGCCTATAGCCATTCCTTTACTTTCTCATGTAGAAAGTCATAAATCATTTGAGAATGTAGTTCAGGGGCAGAGTACTTTCTTCACACAGGCGGGGCCTTGGGTCCAAGTCCCAGTACTGTGGGGGAGGGAATAGGAGAGGGAAAGCTCCAGGTAAAGTATTTTTTTAAATCTAAAAATAGACAAAAAGGTAAGGGAGACAACTGACATGCATAGGAAAAATTGCACAATGGTCTACTTCTTATCTTACAAAAGTGAGAGTGTCTTAGAGAAGAAAGAAAATTGTGGAAAACATGCATGCTGGGACAACATGTGCAGCACAAGGAATTCTGCTCTTCAATTCCACTACTGAGTTCCTAAGAAACAGTGCTTCAAATCTTAAGCATAAAAGCTTTAGACACTTTATCAGTATTTATCAGAATAATGCAGGAGAAAGGTTATCACTACTTGCTTTATCTTAATGGATATATATTTCATTTGCATTACTGGTGCTTCAAGATCTTACATTTCCTCTTTCCTTCACTTGTGAGTGGTGCCACCTTGGAATTCAGCATCATTTTTGAATCTTTTGATGGCTGCCTTATCTGTTGATTTTATCTCTGTAGTGTGCCTCACAAGGATTACTTAAAACCCTCACTAGCTTATATCACTGTCCTTGATCTTTGATAAAATAAACCTCCATTCTGTGAAGATGCCACCCTTCAAAGCCTTTAATGACATATACTTTGGAACAAGCTTTGTTATACCCCAGTCATGCCAGCAACATGATTTTCTTCCACTATTTTCCAGGGCCAAACCCTGGCCAAGGCAAAGCACGGAAATGCCACCCTATGAACACATGCAAATGTCCTGGAATCAAAATAGCAGAAGTTAAAAAGCAAGCTAAGACTCAGTCAAACAAATAATACATCAAAAATTTCCATGGAAAAAGATCAGACTGAGAAAAGTTTAAAAGCAGCAATTTATAGGCCGGCCAGATAGCTCAGCAAAATAAAGTGCCTGCTTAGGCAGGCACAGTGACCGGGGGTTCGATCCCTGGCATGGCATGCTGGCCCCGCCCCTGGGGTGCACTGAGACAGCAAATGATCCTGGGTGTGGTGGCACCCACCTGCAATCCCAGCACTTGGGAGGCTGAAAACAGGAGGATTACTATGAGTCTGATCTATGCAGTGAGACCCTGTACTAAAAAAAAAAAAAAAAAAAAAAAAGCAATTTAACCAAATCTGAGGCACCA
>NW_004524753.1:4706589-4707566 GCF_000260255.1 Octodon degus | reverse complement strand
GTGTCTCTCCTGCAGGTTGAGTTTGAGCCACGGACCTTCTGTAGACACTAAAGAAAAAGTGTTTGTTAAGTTCTACAAAGGAACACAGAACCATTATACATTAGTGTAGTTTCTTCAATATGTAAAATAATTGAATGAATATGTTTTTAATCATACACTCAGTTAAAGTCATCAAAATGACTCAGTAAAAAGGAACAAATTCCATATGTGTAATAAGGCCTGCTAAGCCAACAAAAAGGAGAAACAAATGTTTCTGGCTCTGGCTCCCAAGAGTTTCCTGACAGTGTTAGGAACCAAAATGGCCAAAGAGAAGGGCAGATGTTTTGGGTAGATGTGATCCACATCACAGTAGACAGTGGAGGCCAACGAGCAAGAGTCTTTTTTGATCATGAAGATGTACAGCAATTTGGGGGACTGTGATCTATATTTAAGGGGTGATCCAGGGACACCCATTTAAATGAATCACCTTTGGAGACAATTTTATCCAACTTACAAAATGGCAAATATATATACCAAAAAGGTCAACTAAAGTAGGGCAGAAGGATGGATCTCTTCTCAGACAAGTACTTATTCTACTGAGCCACCTCCCCGGCCCGACGGATCTCTTTTCAAATGAGCAGTCTGATAGCTCTTCATCTGTTCTGGCTTATTTCACTTAGCACACTCTTCAAGTTCATCCATGATGTAGTGTGTAACAGTTCTTCATTCTTTATGGTCAATAGTACTCTATTTTATGGATATATTACATTTTGTTTACCTATCCTTATTTAACCTTTTGTACTCAATATTGTATGATCATGTATCATTTGTCTCACAAAGGAAGAAATGGTAAAAATTATCAGTGTAAAATATATTTCTATCAGGGATTATAAAAATAATCCATATTAGGGGCTGGCCAAATAGCTCAGTAGATTAAAGCACCTGCAAGCAGGCTCAGGGGCCAGGGCTTCAATCCCTGGGCCTGCCATGCCAGCTCC
>NW_004524753.1:4704354-4706249 GCF_000260255.1 Octodon degus | reverse complement strand
GATCCCCAGCACCATCATCCATGCCAGTCCTGCCCCTGCCACCATGTAATCCCAGCTCTGGGGAGGCTGAAAACAGGAAGATCACTATGAGTCCAAGCTATGTAGTGAAATCCTGTATCAAATACGAAAGAAAGAAAGAAAGAAAGAAAGAAAGAAAGAAAGAAAGAAAGAAAGAAAGCACTAAAAGCTTTGTCACAGATGATAAAAAAGCATTTCAGAAGTAGTCATTTGGAGATATTATTTTAAAATTAAAATACAACACAAAGGAAGCCGTCCTATTTTAAATGTATTTCAGTTCCTGCTCCATAATGACAGAGCTTACCTTTTTCAGCTTTGTTTCCTTTTGCTTTTGCCAGCGCCTCATAGTACTGGTCAGCACATTCAGAGATAATGTTTTGTACATTAGAAGAAGAAGACTTCAGTGCAGGCAAAATAGCATCTGACTTTTGTTCCTCTAAACACCGATTCACATCAATGACCAGCATAGCCCCTGGGTAATGAAAAAATGTTCTGTTAATGATTATTTGCTACTTATTCCAAAAGCAAACAAAAATATAATCTAACCTTTTAGGAATGAATGTACTAGCAGTAAACCATTTTTACCCTTTTGGAGCATGTACCACATATGCTGAGTTGATCAGCAACTCACCTTCAGTTTAGGTTGTAAGAACAGGATTCTACAAGATGTGGTACATTCAAAACTGTGGGTTGGGATGTGGCTTGGTGATACGGTACCTGCCTAGCACATATGAGCCCCTTGGTTTGATCCCTAGTACTGCACCAAAGAAAAAACAATGAGTGAAAAACATCACGATATTTCCTGGGTTGTCTTGCATGATAGCAAAGCCCTAGGCTTTGTCCACTGTAGACTAAGAGAACAGGTGATCGCATTCCCAACCTAGATTATTATCAAATATCTGAGAACTAGGTTTATTAAAGCATTTGTTTTAGAATAGGTGAAATTCTATTTAAGGTATGGCAATCCTAATCTTTATTGTGTTACTATATTTGTGAGGTTGTTACATGCAAACTAAGCAAATGTTCCAAAAGATACAGCTTGTGCATGTGTGTGATGGAGTCCAGAAACTGAATTCTAGAATAGTTTAGACCAAACAAGTATTTTATACAATTTCAAGTTAGTTCCTACATCTCCTTATAAATAAAATATTATTAACTTCTTTGTTTAATAAGTTGACATAATGAATTCTTTTTGTCGTTGTTGCTACACAGGTTTATTTTTTTTTACTCATTCTTAACTTTACTGAAAATCAATAATAATTATACAGCAAATTAAAAATTGTAGACAAATATTGAAATGTGAAAGATATAAGATGTAGACAGTGAATTCTAGAGAAATATTTCTGAAATGAATACATAACAGATTAATAATAGATTGCACATTTAAAAATTATTTATGAACTTAAATATAACAATACAAATTGTCTAAACATGAAGAAGAGTTTACAGATGTCATATAATACTATAGACCTCCCCCACCCCACTCACTGAGTAGGAATTTCTGCTGTGTTCCGGGAACCCCCAGACCCAGTCCTAACCCAGGTCCCCTGAGTGTGTGGGAGAGCTTCCTGCTACCCTGCACCGGCGGGACCAGTCCCAGCCCAGACACAGCGTGGGCCAGACCCTCTCCCACCCCCTTGCGACGTCCCCCACCACTCCGCAGCACTTCCCCCACCCCGCCCGTCGAGTAGGAATTTCAACCGTGTTCTGGGAACCCACAGACCCAGTCCTAGCCCAGACCCAGTGAGTGTGAGGGAGAGCTTCCTCTCCCCCCTGCTCCACCTTGTCCTCTCCAGGCACAGCTCAGGCCTGGCATACAAGCCTGGGGTGTAACCCTGCAGCTGCAATCCCTGCAGAGAGTGTAGAGGATAGATCCA
>NW_004524753.1:4697892-4704254 GCF_000260255.1 Octodon degus | reverse complement strand
AAACATTTAATTTTCTGAATATTGCTTAATCTTAATTTTTGTTCTAAGATTTATACTGTATCTTTGACTTACAATTTATTTAAAAGACATTGTATGATATCTTCTCCTAGTATTAGAAACTTTAAAAGTATATTTCCATTTTCTGTTGACTTAAAAAAAAAGAGATTTGTACGTAAAAAAAAGAAAACCAAGCTTGAATGTCATCTTGGTCTTCTAAATATGTACCATTTCTAATGTTGTATCAATTATTACTACACTCTCTTTAAAACAAGGTTTTTAAAAAGGTAAAAAGAGACAAGAACAAAATTTAAGGTTTCTTGAAGGCAAGCGGTAATATTCAATCATATGTCCAATCGTACATAACTGGATCTGCTGATATGAGCAGCAGATTTAACTATAAAAATGAGTAATATATCAACCATTGTTGGTCAGCTGTTCTTGTTTTGAAAATCTGTAACATATGTATTGTTGTATGTTGCCTTGCTTCTGTCTTTGTTTATATTTTTTGTTCTTGCTTTTGTTTTTACTCTTCAAAATAAAAAAATAAAATTTTGAAAAATAAAAAAAAAGAATTTAAGCAGATATTTTTTAAAGAAGATACACAAATGGCTAATGAGCACATGAAAAGATGTTTCACATCATCAGTCTTTATGAAAATGTAAGTTCACTTTGTACCCACTAGGAGGGAGGGTTATAATAGAAAAGACAGTTACAAGTGCTGACAAGAACATGGAGAAATTGAATCCATCCTACACTGCTGGTGGGAAGGAAAGGTGATTCGGTCATTCTGGAAAACAGAAAGGTCCTTAAAATATTAAACACAGAATTACCACATAACCCAGCAATTCTACTTCTTTTTTTTATGAGCAGAATATATTTATTGAGAGAAAGAAAGCTCCTGTCCAAGATAGAGACAGGAGGGGGGGCCCAAGCGGGTAGTTCCCCCTATACTTCTAACTGTATGCTCAGATGAAAATACATGTCCACATAAAAACATATACAGAAATGTTTATTGTAGCAATTTTTTTTTGTATTTTAAGGAAGGGTCTACGGAGTGTTCAGGGCCTCACTACTAGATGGGACTTGTACTGATCCACTTGCTTACACCTCCCAAGAGCTAGGATTACAGGTGCGCACCACCACACCTAATCTCAATTGCCATCTCAGCATGCCCCGGAGGTGGGGCCAGCACAGCAGGCCCAGGGATTGAACCCCCAGCCCCACCACCTGCTTGCAGGTGCTTTAATCTGCTGAGCTATTTGGCTGGCCTTTATTATAGCATTATTTATAATAGTTAAAAAATAGAAACATCAAATTTCCACCAAATGATGAAAGAGAAAACAAATGTGAAGCCATAGGCTGGACTACACTGGAATGGAAAATAAAGTATATTGGTACATGACACAGAAAGGGTGAACCTTGAAAATGAAGAGACACAAAAGGCCAGTTAGACTGCAGAAGCATGAATTTTTTAGGATATATGAGTTATATTTTAATAAAACTACCATTAAAAGGGGAGGCATAGTTTTTCTCATTTAATTTCTACTATCTTTAACGCACCAAGTGACCTTAAACTATAAGGCTCAACAATTTTTCAGATGGACAGCAGAAGGGGCCCCATTTCCAGAGTACACTCATTTAAACATGATGAAAGTCCTGTCAAGATATTAGATGATGGAATCACGAAACAGCAGAGCTGGGAAAGTGGAAGGGAGAGATGCTCAGAAAGGGAAACAGAAGGACAAAGCTGTTTGGCTATTCCTTCTATTTTATTCTTCAGATTATTCTAGCACTACTAAATGGTGCCCAAACACTGTTCACACTCAAGCAGTTCGCTGCAGTAGTGATAAGCAGCAGAGTGAAGAACTGCACAGTATCACCTAGTACTGTTTCACAGAGCTCTGTATAATGACAGAAAAGCCCTTTCTGTGCTACCCCAACCATCAGCCCCAGGTACCATCTGAGCACACAACATGTGGTTAGTGTCCCTGAAGAGACAAATTTAAGCTTTAATTACATTACGTGTAAGTACTCACATATGGCTGGGACATATACGCAGGCTTTGTAGAAATAAACATAGTGCGGCATATTTTGGGACACTTTTCAAGTTCAAATACAGAGAATTTCACACATTATTTATGTAACAGGTAACTATCACCTGGAGCCCTATTTTACAAATGAGCTGAAGGATGAGGAAGAACATCTTGTAGGTTAATTTCTACCATCTTTAACACATCCAACGACCTCAGAATATAAACTATAATGCTCAAGAATAAAAGGTATAGAAGCAAAGCTATGAAGTCTGAACAGTTTATGGAAGCCTCAAAACAGTGGACTTGGAAGCCATGTCTCACGCTCCCATATTATTAAAAGTAAATTAGCACTTAGTCATAAAATAAGGCAGTGTATTTGTATCTGCACACATCCATTCCTACACACACAGGCATGGTAGGCGGGAACGGTTCAGTGCTGACCAGCAACAGCTAGTAAGGAAGCTAGCCACTATCAAGCAATGAACCAAGAAAATTTTTAAGTTTTATAAAGTATATCTTGATGTTCAAATTAAGGTAAGATATTGAGCTAATTATTAGAAGAAATCCCCATAAATACCACCTTGCTAAGAATGCAAATACTTATCCATAATAGGCAAAGCAAAAGCTAAAGCTCCTGGAAGTTACTCCAGACTGTGGTCCTTAAGCCCTGTACACACATCCCAACAGCCGATCACCTGGCAGTGAGTGCATTCCAGCTGACGTGGTGGGAATCACCTGCGCAAGCTCTGGGCGTGTCTCTAGGAGGCCACACAGCTGAGGTCATAGTAAATGACCTCACAGCAGCTGACAGCCCAATTCTCCTGCCCCTACTCCTGCACATCTGCCTCACATTCTGTGTTTGTACAAGTAACAACAACAACAACAAAGCCATATGAACAAAGACTGCTGAGCCTCAGCCCATGATTCGACGCTTACTTCTTTGAATCAGAGTGTAATCCTGTCATATTTCAGGTGGTTATCCTCTGGGAACTCCTATATTTAAGACAGTGGATGAAGTAACTTATAAGGATGGTGCCTATCAAATATAAAAAGTGAAATTTCAAATATGAAAACTCCCTTGTTTAGGCTACACAGCTAAAGTAATGTTCTCCTATGTGTTCCATTATGCTTAGATGGCACCTTAGTACCAGCATCTTTTTTTTTTTTTTTTTTTTTGGCAGAACTGGGGATTGAACTCAGGCCGTTGCACTCACCAGAGAGCACTTATCCCACTGAGCCATCTCTCCAGCCCCCTATGTGTTCCATTATGGAAAGTGAGCTTTTAGGTAAGACATTCAAAGAGCAGACAAGGCTAAGGAAACGCAGGTAGCGGTCCTCTTGGGAGGCCACCTTCCTGCTGTGTTTTCCTCAGCTGCACACCGGGCTGTCACAGGCCACAAGGCAGTTCTCAGTGTGTCTCCTTTAGACCACTATTACAGGATATAAATCCTATCGATCCACGATAGCACATTCTGTAAAAGTGAGCTTTTTACGCAATTACTTACACATGTGACACCTAACTTAGCATTTCAGGAAATTTAAACAAAAATACTTCAATTGAAAAGAAGGTGCCATGGGCTGCATCTAGGTGCCCGCCCCCCAAGCCTCATGTAGTCATGCCACGACTTTCAGAGTTTGTGATTAATTCATGATCCAATGCTGGGATTATGGGTGTGAGGGTCATTCCCGCCCTGGGGTGGGTAATCTGCTTACAATGTGAGGAGGAAAGAGAGAGAGAGAGGCTTGCTAGAAGCTGCAGCCACTGCCTCTCCCTTTGCTCTTTACTGTTTTCCACTGTCATAAACTGCTGCCTTCTGCCATGTGCCACTCTGCCTTGGAGCCAGCTGAGTACAGACTGAACTCTCCACTAACTGTGAGCTAAATAAACCTTTCCTTACTTAATTGTAAGGCTGGGGAGATAGCTCAGTAGAATAAGCACTTGCCTGGCAAGAGCAGGGTCCTGAGTTCAATCCCTGGTACTGAAAAAAAAAAAAAAAAAGAACTTCCTTAATTGTAGATATTGGTTATTTTGTCCCAGCAATGAGAGAAAAGTAACTGAGACAGAGGGAAAAATAAAATCAAGCCAAAACACAGGTATAGTTGACACTCTGTTATTAAAGTTCCCAAATCCTAGAACAGAAGAGTCCATCTCTGAGGTAACCACCCTGATGGCTGCTTGTGTCCTTGGCAACGAGATGTTTAAAAGAGGCACAATTGAGGCCCAGTGCTCTGTTCCCTGCACAGTAACTCAGCAGTGAAGATACCTGGATGGGCTGAAATCTCAGCTGCCAAGAGACTTGTATAGATAACATCCTCATAAGGCTGCTGTCTTTTAAAGTTGCACAGATGTCACTCAGTTTTTTTCTGGCAAAGCAAAGGATCTACCTGACATGTGCCAGTGGCACCCCCATCTTGGTCAGGAGGACAAAGGAGCCAGGGCTCCTTAGCACTGGGAACAGAATTCTGCCCCTTCACCCGGGTGACCAGGGTACGCCAGGCCTGGACTCAGGTGGTAAGGAAGCAGAGAGCTAGGAAGGCAGTGGAAATTGATTTTTCACTTTGCCGACTGAAGTCAGAAGTGGGGGGCATCAGCCATCATGCCAGACCCCAGAAGCAGGAGACAGGGTGTGGAGATGGGGTCCAGAGCAGGGCAGAGGGCCAGGGGCTGTTCTGTGCCAGCATTCACCAGGCAGGGGCTCACTCCCCCAAACATCTGCTCTACTCAGTGCTTCTCTCTGCATTAACATCTGGCAAGAGTCAGAGAGCTGAGTGGGCTGCATCTCACTGCAGAGGTTTCAAATGCCTCTCTGGCAGGAAACACAGAAAATCAACAGAAAACTTTGTGTTGCCTAAGAGAAAATTCAGATGTGTATAAAACTTGAAAAAAGCAAAATTAAGAAAGTGTGCAGGGATTACTGTCTCTATGGTGCTTCTGGTGCATACTAGGTTAGGGCAGTGTACCTGTATCTTATTTCATGGTAGGACCCCAGAGTCAAAAGATGTTCAAAAAATGAAAAAACAAAGAGGACCTTGATTTTTGGCATGGTGCTCACAGGAAATAGCAAATCAAAGCAAGCAAACTATGTAAAGGCAATTAACTAACAAAATCAGATGCTTTATTTCAACATGATTTTCCAAAGTTAGACACAATGTTAGCAGACTCAGCCTGAGACCTTATCTCAACACTAGGACAAGACACCGGAAGCCGGGAGAGAAGTTTCCTCTGGCTCTACCAGTCATTAAGCTCATAGCAAGTGAGCTGCTGATCCCCAAGGCACAGATGGATGGAAGTCAATGATGCTAGCAATTCCATATCCACTGTTGCTAACAAGTCCAAGAGCTTGGAAGCCAAAGAAGAGGGTGTTGGCTTGCTTTTTATGATGAAGAAGACCATTTAAAGCTTGAATTTTGGACATTCATGCTACAGAAAAGCAGTGAATCTATTGATTGCTGAAGTCACACAGCCCCTCCTTCTCCACTCTGTTTTTATAAGCAAGAGGCAAAGGACAAGGAATCAAGGGAACATTCAAGAAAGCTTGCTTCAGGGCATCTCCTCTTGGGCTTGCTCCCTTTTCGTGCTTCCTGGTCAGAAGTTTAGAAGCCCAGCACATCAACATGATTTATGATCACTGAGCTAGGTTGCATTCTAAGTCCTTCATTTGTAGAGCAAGAAAATATGTCAAGTTTCAGGAAGAGGCCCAAAAGAAAGGCTGAAATTAAGTCATGGGCTTAAAAAAGCTAAGTTATCTAGAATAGCCTTTTGTAGATAAAAAAAAATAATTAGGTATTCTGCTTATGAATTTTCTTCTATCCTTTTATGTTTTTTTTGAGTATGCCTTGTAACATTTATAATATGTTGCTAGACAGGCATAAGTTTATATATAAATGTAGCGAATGAGGAGTGCATCCACATAAGCTTCCATGAGCAAAAACTTGCAACTTTAATGTAGAAAATTATTTTGTCTAGATACATTATTCTTCCACTAAGCTAGAAAAAGGAAAGTGGCTCATACTTACGGTCATTTTCTTCTTGAATCTGAGCATTAATCATATCAATACAATTCTGAATCTCATTCCAGCTTAAATTATCTTGCCCTTGGGCGGAGGCCTCTAGTTTAAAGGAAAGCAGTGCATTCGCGTAACTGTGGGAGACAACACAAGGAAGACCCCAGTCAGACATCCATTCATTCTCCTCATGTTACTTATTTTGTTTTGTTTTAAAATTTTGAGACAGGGGGCTGGTGAGATGGCTCAGTGGTCTAAAGCACCTACTTAGAACAAGCTTAGCAAAGCACAGGGACCGCGGTTCAATCCCCCAGCACCACATGC
>NW_004524753.1:4694609-4697792 GCF_000260255.1 Octodon degus | reverse complement strand
TGGCTGGCATGTGGTGCTGGGGGATTGAACCGTGGTCCCTGGGCTTTGCTAAGCTTGTTCTAAGTAGGTGCTTTAGACCACTGAGCCATCTCACCAGCCCAGAGAGAGAGTCGGGACAGGGGCGCGAACCGGCAACCTCGCGCTCCACAGCCCAGCGCGGACACCGCCGCGCCAGGTCGCCACCTGGCCATTACTCTTATTTTTCATACACAAAAATAATTACATAGAGATGTGACTAGACCACGACGACACAGCCAGTACCCAAATGGTGCTTGTCTCCCAAGTAAATAATCTGTCAGTGCTGGCACTTTTGCCGTGTAGCATGGACACAGCCACCTCAGCAGGCACTGCAAGGAGGAGCCCATTCCCCTCCCTGTGGGTGAGGCAACATGAGGGTGGGTGTGAGACTTCCCTGTCCCCGTCTCTGGCTGTCTCTCAGCCTGGCATTCATTCATCCTGATCCGCAGGCCCTTCTCCATCAGGGGAGAGAGCTTCTAGGCTGCACTGCTGAAGCATGCGCCTTTGGGGACCCCCAGAGGCAGGGCAGTGCCACCACCAGAGCTGGCAGCAGGCCCCACTGTGGCCACTATTCCCACCCCTTTCAAAGTGTGGCGCAAACAGGGTTTATATTGGTCTTTAAAAGTTTAGAAACATAAATTTACTAAATGACTGTCTAAAAAAATTACAAATCCAAATGACAGAAAAATACAGAACAAAAATGAAAGCTCCCATCTGCCCCAGATTTCTAGATCAATTTCTAGAAGCTTCTCCTGCCAGAACTACTTTATGCACATATAAGTGTGCATGTTTCCCCCATGCTGTGCAAGCACTTCTGAGTTTTATGTGCATAGGAGCATGTGATTTTTCCTTTACGACATTTAGGTCATTTTTAATTTCTGCTACTACAAGCAAAGTTGCAATAAACAGCCCTTACCATCTGTCTTAATGCCCAATAATCTATGTTTCTGAATAAGGCAGACCTGGGTTGTAGTCTGAGAACTAATCACCTTTGGGTGATTTTGGTTATTTAATCCTAATCTAATTTCATTATCGGCAAGATGGCAATTATGATGGTGACATGATTTGCGGGGGCTATTATGAATTGCTATAATGATTAAATGAGGTAGTTGCATAAAATATCACGCCTGGGACAGAGAAAGATGCTCAATAAATGCTTGCAGAAACCAATGATGCTTTTCCTGTACTGGATGAGGTCGTTCCTGGGTTCTAAAGACATAAGAAATGCCCTTTTCAGTTAGGCTCAGAACTGGGGACACAACAGCTACCAGTAGCGAGGCCTCACCTATGTGTCATCCCTATCGATCTCTCTCAGGTGACAGGTCCTGAAAGTCAACATTCAACCCAGTCTCCTTCTAGGAGAGGTTCTTCTCTGCCGGACTCCTCCTGTCACCAGGACAACTGCTGCATCTGGATAAATGTCACTACTGAAGGGGACTCCAGCCAGGCCAGCTGCTGTCCCCTCTGTGCATGGCACTGCTGCCTGCATCACACCGTCCTCTCCCCCAGTTATTCCTTTCCCATCATGCACAGCTCCTCTTCTACCCCTGAGCCAGCTGTCCTTAGAAGCCTAGCGTGTGGCAATTCTCATTCTCTCTAAGTCCGAGTCTTCAATACTTTGCCAAATACTTATCTCTCCTACCTGGTACCTCAGGCAATTCCTACTCTCACTGACAATGATAACAGACAACATTCAAATGGTTTCATGTGTCCCCTCTGTCCCTTTCTTCCCAAATTCCATATATGGATGGTACACACAAAAATCTCTTAGAATTGGACTCTGAAGAACCCAATTACAACTCAGCTTTAAATGAAAGGAAGGGTGCAATAGTGAACTCTGAGGCTGGGCTTTCTAATGTCTGGCACCAAGAAAATAATGTTTCTATTATCTCCATTTTGAATAACTGGGATGAGAAACTCAGGGGATTTTTTTTTTTTTAACTTGATACAGTGTTTTGCTATGAAGCTCAGACTTGTAGTGATCCTCCTGTCTCAGCCTCCCCAGCACTGGGATTACAGGCATGTGCCACCACGCCTGGTTTCAGCACCAGCTCAGTGTGCCCAGGGTTCCAGAGCCCACACAGTATGTGGTACCAGGACCTTGTGGTACCTTGTGGTAGCAACTCAGGACCTTGTGCTTGCAAGGCAGGTGCTTATGCTGCTGAGCTATCTCCCAAGCCCAACTCAGCAGATCTTTTAAAAAAGGATCAAAAAATCTTCTCCCCATCAGGCCTATAAACATAAAATAAGCAAACATAGTAAAACCTACCATGAGTTTTTGTGATTTCGCATAATGCAAAACATCTTGGTAGTGCTGGGCATGGGCTGGGTGCACATCTCTGATCTTAGCATTAGGTAACAACAAGGTGTCTAAAGTCCTCAGAGGATTCCCTTCATCTATAGCTTCATTGATGTATCCTACAGCTACAATTCCTAGAAAATAAAGAAAAATTCCCTTTAAGTACATTATGTGTTCATTCTCCATATCAAGAATTACAGGAGCTAGTAAGCAAGTGTAGCAAAACTGGTGTAAGATCAATGTAAAGTTCAATGTTCTTCTACACAGTCACAATGTTCATTCTGCAAAGGAAAACTGAAAACTTCAATTACAACAAGTTCTAATTACAAACATATTCCAATGACACAAAGAAAAAATAAGGAGTACTTTAACAAAAGTAGCACACAGCATGTACAAAGAGAGCTAACACCATGAAAAAAAAATCAAGATAACATAAACAAATGAAAGGCCTGCAATGTCTATAGCTTAGAAGATTTAATACTGTGATGGTGGAAATATTCTTCCAATTGATCCACATGGTTAGTGTAACCCTTATAAAAATGTCAGCGGCTTTATAAATTCACATGAGGATATACAAGGAAATAATAATCATTGCAAGGCTGGGGAGACAGCTCAGCCTGCCTGGCAGGCCCAAAGTCCTGGGTTCTAACTTCTGTATAAAAGACAAAACAACAACAACAAAAAAGTCATACAATTTTGAAAGAAAGAAGAAAACAGTTGGAGGACTTTTCCCATGTCAAAACTTTCTTCTACATGATAGGAATTAATATTACACAGTACTGGCACAGCATAAACATTTAGATCAAAAATGATCTATACATGTCTAGAAATAAGCCACTATTCTTAATGTCAACTAATTTTTTTTT
>NW_004524753.1:4686245-4691454 GCF_000260255.1 Octodon degus | reverse complement strand
TTTTGAGACAGGGTATCACTAAATCAGTCATTAAGTTTTAGAGAAAAGCTTACCCATCTTGATAGATTATGAGAAATTCTCATTTCTCCACCATCAATTTTGCTATAAAAATCACAGAACCAGGACTGGAGCTGTAGCTCTGTGATAGAGCGCTTCGCTAGCACAGGTGAGGGCCTGTGTTCCATCCCCAGCAGCGCAACAAACAAACAACAACACAGTTAGGCTAGGCTACTGTGACGAAGGTAGCCAGAAGGAAAGGAGCTCTAGAGTTCAGTTTGCATTTCCAGCTTCACTCCGGGAAATGATGAATGGCCCTCCATGTGCAGTTCCACTGCTGGATAGCTCTAGGGGTTCGCTGATAGCCGAGTTTCAAAGAAGAAACACTTGAAGTCTAAAACCTTTTCTGGTTGTGTGGTGCATTTTTTCAACATTTTACATGATTCAGGGTCTTCCACAAAAGTAGCTTGAGTGAAAAGCCTTATTCAAAATAGGATGTGGTGCTAACATTTGCTGTCTGTACCCGGATGAGGTCCACCTACATTGGCTGGAAACTGGCTCAGGGTTATGGGTGAGATTTTTACTGAGTCATGGGTGAGATTTTTACTGAGTTATGGGTGAGATTTTTACTGAGTTATGGGCCTATGGAAATACTCTGCTACATTATTGATACAGTCCATGCTGAATAATACAGCAATCACAGCAGAGAGAAGTGGCAGCTTATACCAGCTGGCAGCCCAGAGAGGTCAGGACCATTGTACAAGAAAGTGCAAAATTCCTCTAGGCATTTTATATGCTTAACATCAAAATGAGGCCCCACAGGATAAAGATAAAAATGCTTAAGAATGGACAAAGAAGAACTCACAAGCACCATCCTCCCTTTAGAAATGAATACTAACTGGAGAAAGGAGAAGATTTTAGGAGGAACTTCCAGAGCTCCTCAGGCTTTTCCCAATGAATAGGAGTCTTCAGAACTGGTGGAATCAGCTTTGGGAATGACTCCATAGTCTACCCAAACAGGTGTCTGTCCTGCATTCCTGAGCACTCTCTGACTTCAGCAGTGGACAGGCTGGTCAGGCTAGCATTTTAACAGACCAGGGACACTGAGAAGACAGCAATCTCACCGAGTTCAGCAGATGCTCAGTAAACATCTACTGTAGGCAAAATGTGTGGTGGGCACTGTGGGGTGACAGGGAGGAACCACACGCAGCCTCTACCTCAGAACCACTCAGCCCAGTGGGTAAGATGACACCAAAAGACCATAAAAGCCAGAGCACAGGTAAGGCCATCGAAGTACAGACAGTCCCTAAGAGGCATGCCAGGTTCAAGGGACTGAGAAAGGTAGGGGAACTCTTATCCCATGAACACCTTCCCCGAGGCAGGCACTGAATCAGGTACTCAGTCTTTAAGACAGGTCTGAGGATGCAGAGTGGGCTTTTTGGTTGCCTTATTCCGTTTATGCTTTATCTATGAAGAATAAAGGACTTAGCAGGGAAGGTCGCTCTCAGAGAGTGTTCCTTTAATCACATCATGTTGGCTCTAACAAGACAGAACTTAGCTGAGATGGGGGAAGCAGGGACATAACTCATGGGCTTGTCACCTGCACTAGGTAGGGCTCTGAGACCGGGCTGAGCAGTGCTATGTGAAAGCACCAAGTTCCTGAGGAGCTGACACAGGAACAAACAGGCCTGCAAATCCATGGTGTGGGCAGACCAAGCTTGGCTAAAGTGCAAAGTAGCAGTGGTACCAAGAGCCGGGTTAGCAAGTTTGCTGTGAGTCCTCCATTCGGATAAGGACAGGGAACAAGTAAATAGAATAAATACAGCTACATTTTAGAACAACTAATCTGGAAACAGTGGCTGCACAGAGCCAAAGCCACCCCATATGTCACTCTGGGGAGAATTAGACAAGGAATCCTTTTGGGCAAACAGAGCCCCAGGAGTGGAAGCTGTGGTGAACAGGCTTTTAGCAACTTTATGAGGGTGGCCTAGTTAGTACCCTTGGGCTATGAAGACCCTGAGAAGGAGTGGCCTTGGATGGAACAGTACTTTTCCAACTTGGGAACCTAAAAATCTGGGCATCTGGGAATGCAGGTTGAGAGGAAGACCTTGGAAGTGAAACGCAGAAACTGGGGAAGACCACACAGGGCCAACGCACCAATACAAGGACTGGAGCAGACCCTGAACTCTCCTGTGGGTACTGGGTCCCCCAAGTGGCTGCTCAGGGGAATCAGAACATGCTTAAGCCCAATTGTTAGAAATCATCCAAATGCTCACATATCAAATATTTCTCACAATGCATTGTTGAATTCTGTTTTTGCAGGCCTCAGTTTCCACCAGAAGTACTGCTACGGTTTGCGTGAGTGGCCCCCAGATGTCCACTGGTAAAGGCCTGGTCCCCAGGGGCTGCTACAGGGAAGCAGTGGAACTGTGGGGGGAGGGCCCCAGGTCCCGGGGTACACGCCCCTGAGGGGGGTCATGGGGCCCCAGTCCATTTCTGTCTTGTTTCCTGGCTCAGGAGGTGAGCAGTGGACTCTGCCATGACGCACTGCTTCAACTGCTTTATGAACTAGAAAATACAGAAGATAGAGCTAACATATAAGCCTCTCCTCTTTTAAAGTGTATTATCGCTGGTACTTGGCTATAGTAGCATGAAGCTAATACAGGTATAAATGTAGTTTTCAAGTGGACTGGGACTACTTCCAGATGGGATGTTTATAATGCAGGAATTTATTATAAAAATGAGCATGTAAGTGAGGGGACACCATCCTCTAGGGGACAGTGGTCTGGGGTGCTAACTATGTGGAAGTCTTGACAATGACATCCTGAGATGTCGCACTACAATGTCAACTTTACCAAGGTTGACCAGCTGTGCCTTCTACTCAGACCCAGGAGTGACTGAAGCCGGCTGGGTCAGAGTGCGTGAAGAGATCAGCGAGGAAAGAGGTAGGGAGCATGCTGTGGAGCTTATAACGGAAACAGCAGGGGGCTCCAGGGCTGCATGCAGTGGTGGAAAGTGGGCCTGTCGGGGCAGCTGGGACACAGCAGGGCTGGCAGCGGCAGAGGGGGCGTGAGGTGAGCCTGCGAGTGCTGGGCTGGGTATGCGGGTGGTGCCACTAGCGACAACAGTGGAGGCAGAAATAAATGGCCTTGGAAGCAAACTCGGAATTATGTGACCCCCAAGGGCTGAGATGAATTACGGCAAGAACATTTTTCTTCAGGATGACTAAAAAACAAGAAAATCCACCGTCCTCCCTCTTTGGTCATTTTCTATGCAATTTATCTAAGATGTAACACTCTTTTGATTTTTCCTGAGCAACTCTATGTGACCCAAGACAACTAGCAAATGGAAAGCAGTCCCTTTGGAAGCAGGAGCAGAAAGCGGTTGTCAAGACCTGAGCAGACATCGCCCCCTGGTGGCCAAAAGAATCTAGGTTCACTCCTTTTAATTCATGTCTTCTGAATCAAACATTGGTCTTAAGGAATCTCTAATTTGGGCTGGGAGAGTAGCTCAGTGGTAGGGTCCTTGTTTAGCATGTGGTTAAACCTCCATCACCAAAAAAGAAAAAAAAAACCAACCCTAATTTGGCTCCTAATTTTGGCCCCTTACTTTCCACTCTAGATCCACTGTAGCATTTTATACCACCATAAACTGTACCATCTTGGTAGGACATTTGAAGAACACAAAAATGAAAGCACTAACTCGAGGTGCTCACCCAATGCCTTGCCCAATGTGCTCTCAGGATGCCATGGCCTTACAATCGGAAGAACAGAGTTAGGGCCCGACTGCCCAACTTTGGGACCGCAACTCCAGACTCAGTTTCCTCATCAATACATTGAAAAATTGGATTAGCTGATTATTAAGCTTGCTTCTAACTCTTTTACAGTCAATGTCTAAAAAAATCACTTCTTGGCCTTTTGGCTAAGATCAAGTGTTGTCTCAAAACAACAACAGCTGCAGCAACAAAACAAAAAACCAAAAACCAACCCTGAGGGTAAGTCTTATTTCTCTATTGCCCCCCTCCTCCCCAATAATGGGGATTGAACCCAGGTCTTTAATCATTTTTACCTTTTATTTTTCTTTTAAGAGTCATGATAAATCTTTAAGTTGCCCATGCTAGACTTGAACTAGCAATCCTGTCTTAGACTGCCAGAGTGCTGGGATTACAGGTGGGCAGTTCTTGTGTTTCTCTGCTACTTCAAAGTCTGTCCTTAACTACCAAAAGATGATTCTTTTTACCTCCTGTCTCAGTTACTCTTCTCTTCTTGCTGGGACAAACACCTGACCCTCAAAATGAAGGAAGAAAAGGTTCATTTAGCTCACAGTTACTGGAGGTCCATATTCAGCTTCCAAGGCAGAGGGGCACATGGCAGAGGGCAACCTTTCATGGTGGCAGCAAAGAGCACAGAGCAAAGGGAGTGGCAGCAGCTCAGGCAGCAAGCCAGCCTCTCTTCCCTCCTTGTGCTGTAATGCAAATTACCTGTCCCAGGGCAGGTACAGCATCCACACCCACAATAATCAATCACAAACTCCAGAAGACACCCCATGAATACATGAGGCTTTGGGGGCACAACTAGACACAAACCATAACAGCCCTCCAAAGGATTACTGTAAAGAAGGCTTCTAGTTAGAAAGACACTTAGAGTACTAGCTCTTAAGAAACAGGAGAGTAGGAAATATAGCTTTTGCACAGAGAAAGAGATTCTTAGTAGGTGAGACTAATATGTATTTCTATGCTGAAAGGATCAGGAGAAGGCCCCTTACCGTTCTATGTACACTTCGTCCAGGTTGTTGAACCCTATGGAGGGGCTTCTGAGTTGGTTCTGCACGGACACGAGATTGTTGCTGTCCAAGGCTTGGTTCAGCAATGCCACTGCAGATAGCATTTCTACCGCGATCAGGAGCTCCTCATGCGCCAGGTAGTTCTGTTGGCAAACACATGGCAGTGTCAGGGGGGCCTGTGTGTTAGCTCAGTTGTGTAAGCATCTGCTTGGGCAAACCCAATCAGATGTAGGGGACCGTGGTTCAATCCTCAGCTCCACATGCCTTACCAGTCCCGCTCGTAGGGCAGCCTGAGCCAGCTCCACAAAAAAAAAAAAAAAAAAAAGGAAATCCATCACATGGCAGTGTCAGCCGCCCGAGTTGCACACCATACGCATGTGATGTAGAAAAGGTGCAGGTGTTGAGAGGCCAGCAGGAACAGGGGGCACTG
>NW_004524753.1:4669062-4685030 GCF_000260255.1 Octodon degus | reverse complement strand
CTTTGGTCCACTGAATTATCTGGTTGGCCCTTGAGACCATACTGTTAACCGAAATAAACTGGACATACATGTTTAACCTTGCATTATTTAACCTTGCTGTGAGAAATGTAAATGTGTAATAGGTATTGCGGGAGGGAAAGGAAGAAAAAAAAAGAATAGAAGAAAAAAAAAGGAGACAAAGTTTTTACAAAGAAGGAGGGAAAGAGGTGTTGAAGGGAGGGGAGCAAATTGGGGATAAAAGAATCAAGATATATTAGGTGCAGGAACAAATTCCCTACAAGGAATGGGATCACCATGTATATGCAAAATGTGCCAATAAATTCAATTAAAAATAAAAATAAAGCATGCCACAACAAAAAGCACAAAGAAAAACTAACAACCATGTGTTGCCCATCAGTTGGGGCATGAATGATTGAGCTAGTTTATAAGTAGGTTTGGGTTTGAAAGCTAGAAAAGTAGGAGAGTAATAAGAAAATGAAGGTATAATTAAGAAAATACCCTATTTTGTCAGGGGTATAGCTCAGTGGCCTAAGTGCCTGCCTGGCAAGTGCAAAGTCCTGAGTTCAATCCCCAGTACAAAATGAACAAACAAGCAAACAAACCTGTTTTTATTTTATTAAAAAATACTATATTTGTATTTAGAACACAAAAGAAAGTCTTGATAAACAAGAAAAAACAAATCCTGTCACTGAAGCCCTTTAGGCTATATATTTTAATATATACTTATATTTACAGAGGTTCTGTTCTTTTTAACTGACTTTACTTTTTTTAAAAAATGTATTTAGTACAGGATCTACAGGGTCTCACTACACAGATTGGGCTCAGAGTGATCCTCCTGTTTTCAGCCTCCCAAGTGCTGGGATTACAGGCATGTACCACCATGCCCAGTCTCATTCAAGATCTTAAGTCTCAATCCAAGTCTCAGCATGCCCTGGAGCAGGGGCGGCACAGCACGCAGGGGATTGAACTTTGGTCCTTGTATCTGCTGAGCTATCTGACTGGCCCTGACTTTACTTTCTTATTACAAAAAAATAAGATCAGACATTATACCTGAGTCTTGGAGCCCTTTCCCTTCACCTCTGTGTATGGTGGACAGCTTTTCTGATCATTATTATTTACATGGTCATTTTTACTTTTTTCTTTTCTTTTTTTTTTTGCGGTACCACGGGTTGAACTCAGGACCCTGGGCTTACCAGGTAAGCACTTATTTCACTGAGCTCTCTCCATGGGCCTCATTTTTACTAATTGCACAGTATTTTTAGTACACAGGGGTACCATAAGTTAGGCAATCTGTTATTGGTTAAAATGTGGGTTAGTTTCCTGTTTTTCAAATTATAAACAATGCTGTGAAGCAACCCTGTGGTTACAACTTTTTTGTTTCACATTCTTTAGGTTCAGTTTACGGAATGTAACAGTGGGGATCAGGGGCCTTTGAGCCACAGTGTCCTCTAAAGCTGTGAAATTCATATTCCGACTAGCCACCTGAGAGATATCTGCTGCCCTATATTTGTACTTACACTGGTTAACTCTTTCTAATATCTACCAACCTAATATTAACAATAAATTTGTTTTTGTTTACTTTCAGTTGACAAAACTTTGTGTTTGTCTTTTGTATAAATCTTGTTTTATGAACTGCCTGCTTGTGTTGCTGCCCTCTCTCTCTTTTTTGGTAGATGAGTGCTGGTTCTGGTTTTTAAAGTCCAATCAATAACCTCTTATTCTCCTGAACTTCACTGTTTAAATTATTTTAACATTCAATTAAAAAAAATAATGTCTGTAGGACTACAGATTAAACAGGGCCATGAACATGCTAGGCAAACATTTAACCTTATGTAGTGGAAATTTATTCTGAAAGACGGTTGCCCATTTTTCTGAGCAGTGGGTAAATACTGATAAGGACTCCATTTATTAAGTAGGCCTTTCCTTATCTTTTTGAAACACTAATTGTATCACATATGAAATTCTGGCAGCTATTCCAGTAAGGGTTTATTCTGTACCTCTGCTGGGCTCACAGTAAACATACTCTTACTGTAACCTTGCATGAATATTATTGCTTAATATTCTTTGCAAATTAAGAAACACAGTTATACAAAAATGGAAGCCATGGTGCCAATGCTTTTAGTCGTATATTTCTAGAAATGCTAAACCAGAGCTTATTGTTCTGTATCAAAAACATTACATATTTTAACAGTATTTCAGGATAGTTAAAAATGAAAATTCTTCAAAAAGGTCTGCCCAAAGCAGGAACAACCTACTTTTATGTGTATTTGTGTAGGCCACTTCCTGGATTTCCTAACTTGGCTCATACCGTCTTCCTGTAGTGTAGACTAAAAGCAAGAGTTACAAAGGAAAGAAGCTCCACAATGGGCCAGTTGGACCTAGGGGCCCTGGGGAATGGGATGGGACTCCGCCAGTCCCTTCCCTTCCCCTGTAGTGGTTTTGCCACTAGGACTCAGTGTGTGCCTGCACCAGACTGGCGCCTCCTGCACTTACCATAGGATTCTGCCTCTGGAGGTTGAAGAGCTCATTCTGGTACATTGCAGCAGCAAAGGGGTAGACAGCGGGCAGCTGGGCCTCTGGTTTCTTCAGCGCCAGTAGTGTGTGCTCAGGGTCCCCTTTCCGAAGGACAACATTGATGTGGTCCACTGCAGCCAATCCTGAGGGCACAGGTCATGCTCTGTCAGAGGCCTGCTGTCTCTTCCTGCCCAACCTGGCCAGCCCTTCTTCCTCAGGCTTCTCTTCCCAAGAGCTTGGGTGGATGGCAGCTAGTCCTTGGAGAAGTCAGCCCAGTGACAAGGCAGTCCAATCCTGGGGAGTTCATCCCTGAGAGGACTTCAGCACTGACCAAGCTGCAGTTAAAACAATCATTCCTGCCTAGCAGGGCTTCTCCACAAAAGCCTTCCTCTGGGGATGGCTCTGGTTCCATCTCTCCAAGAAGTCCCTGAGTTGCTTCAGTCCCTGAGATTTCCCACCTCATGAATCCTGTCCAGTGCCACGAGGCTTGTCTCCCACTGCTGCTTGTGGGTCACTGCTGCCTCTGCAGGGACAGACCTGAAGCAATCCTTGCTCTGCAGCACCCGGCCCGTGACTGTTCACCCTTCAGCAGGCACTCAGTCCATGCGATCAACTACAAGCTCTGTGACCTCACCACCAGTCGTAGTGTTCAGGTTACAAGAGATTTTAGTGAATAAACTAGGAGTACTTTGAAAAGCATTTCAAAGTACTCGGTGTCATTTTTAGAGCATAGAAACTGAATTTCCAACCTCATGGGGCACTGGGTGATGAGCTCTGTCACCAGGCAAGGGCAAAGAGATGGAGCCTGACGTGTGTGCCTTCTAAAGGATGCATCAGAGACTCACCTAGAGAGAAAACATTCTCTGAGGCTTCCACAGAGAGCGAATTGGTCAAGCAAGGGCTGTGACTCATCCACATGGCCGACACTGACAAAGGATCTACGAACTGCGGTACGGGGTTTTAGGGTAAATCCTGAGGGGATTTGACTGACCTTGTCAGATACAAGAGTTACATTTCTCATCATATATGTCTTGCTTTATCTTGGTCTTAACCATCCAGCAGAAAAGTATAAAAACAAGGTATAAAAAGTATTCAATTCCCGGTTCCACAAAAAAAAAAAAATAAATAAATAAAAGTAAACCCATATTAATATGATGAGCTGTAAAAGGCTCAAGTCAACAACTTCTGACATTGCCAGTCCTATGGATAACCCACTACTATTATGGACTACTGGACTATATTGGAATAGTTTGCTCAATTCATGCACCTATAATATTTAAATGGCAATGGAATACCCATCTCTGACAAAACTAAACAAAAAAAGGGGATATAAGTGAAGGACCATGTTGTATCTGTGTATACAAAAATAGGATAGATATACTGCTACTTTCTCTTAATTCAATGAGAAGAAAGATTTGTACTAATAGTGTTTGGACAGGATATCATGTCAGCATCTTGTACTATGAATAACCACTACGAAGACAACAATATGCAATGTATTAATTATAACTGTCTTACCAACCTGTTTTGAAACTGTCTCATTGCTATTTGTTTCTCAATAAAATTAATAAAAAAATAAATAAATAAAGGATGCATCTGTGGAGCAGGAAAAACAGACACCGAGCTTCCTAAATCTTCCCAAGGGTTGATCTGTTGGCCTAAGGCAGGACTAGGGTGCAGCTGAGATTATTCTGACTTCTTTGACACAAAGATAATTTATCTTCTCTAACTACATCCACAAGGAGCTTGCCTTGAACGTCCCACTAAGAGACCCCATTCCACAGTGGGAGACATGACCAATGGAATTCTTCAAATCATCCCTGAAAACTCACCCTTGTCAAGGCATCTACAAGCCTAAGAATTCCTTTTGTGTCCTTAGAATTAATGGACAACTGAAGGAATTCCAGAAAAGAGGGCCAGGTTGCTCATGGTATTTGCTCTTGTGTTAATGTTATTCAAGGCCTTTCAGCAACACCAGGGATTATTCTAGGTAGGACCTCGCCTCACTTCTAAGAACTTTATTATAAGAATCTTGACAACAACCCTATGCCATAAACAAATGCTGCTGAATTAATATAATTTTGTTTAGTGAAATTCTGTATCATTTCTATTTTTTTTTATTGCCATTATTTTGTATTCTCCTTAAAAATTAAAAACACAATCTGCACAACTGGGCCGGGGAGATGGCTCAGCAGAATAAGCACTTGCCTGGCAAGTCCAAGGACCTGAGTTCAATCCCCAGTTCCACCAAAAAAAAAAAAAGAAAGAAAGAAAGAAAGAAAGACTTTGGGGGCCTGGCCCTAGCTCTGTTCTTTAAGTGGCTGCTTCCACAAAGCTGGCAGCCTCAGGTTGCTGTAGTTCATCCCCACAACACTCCAGCCAGCCAAAAGTGCCCTGAAGGCATTCGAGGAGAAAAAAAAAAAAATCCTAATCTGCACAACTATATGTTAAATATTACTAGAAAGCATACCCTTAAAATACTTTTTTTTTTTTTTTTTTTTTGCGGAACCGGGGATTGAACTCAGGCCCCTGCGCTTGCCAGAGAAGCACTTATTCCACTGAGCCATCTCCCCGCCCCAATAAGGATTTTTTTTTTTTTTGCTCCTCGAATGCCTTCAGGGCACTTTTGGCTGGCTGGAGTGTTGTGGGGATCGAACTACAGCAGCCTGAGGCTGCCAGCTTTGTGGAAGCAGCCACTTAAAGAACTGAGCTAGGGCCAGGCCCCCTTAAAATACTCTTAATAAGTGCTAAGGATAAGGGCCAGCAGCATAAGTACTTGCTTGGCAAGCACAAGGTCCCGAGATTGATCCCCATGTACTGAAAAAACAAAATAAAAAAACAAAAATAAAAACAAACCCCAGAAAACACTCTTAATAAACTATTTTTTAATAAAACTGTAACAGAGCCTGTTCTTCTGAACCATGTTGTCATACTCTGCATTTCACAAAAAGTCTAGTCCTGACCTGAAAGCATGCAGGCTGTGCAGAGCAGAGTGTGTGTGAGAAATTCCCAAGTGCAGGGCTGCAGTTCGGACAAAGCTGAAATGTCCGAGGAGAGGTCCCTCTGCATCACCCCAAAGCTGTCCCTCAGGCCACTGTGATGGCTGCAATAAATGTACATGCCCCACAGTTGAATATAATGGCCTACACGGCAAGGAAAGAGGCTGTACCTCTCCTGTGCAGGTTTGAATGCGCACAACAGCCTCGTTGTCATGTCACAGACTAAAACATGTTTTGGAGACATTTTTCAAGACTACTTTGGCCAGAGAGATGGCTCAGTAGAATAAGCACTTCCCTGTCAAGTGCAAGGGTCTGAGTTCAATCCCCGGTTCCACCAAAAAAAAAAAAAAAAAAAAAAAAAAAAGACTACTTTTAGTTCCTGGGGATGACAAACTTTCAGACAGGGAGAGAGCAAAGGCTTCAGAATAACTGTTCAGCCCATTTCTAAAGCCAACAAACATTGCTGATGCCCTTCCTCAATTTCAGCTGGTTATACTATTAGTGAAAATCTTCCAATATCTTTTACTTAAAAGTGGGGGAGAAGTATAGTCAACTTGGTATCAAATTTGTGGCCCAGAAATTATCAAGTATTAAAATATTTATTTACATGGTATTTTATTTAACATAAAAAAGACCATCGTAATGGTTGTACACCTTTCAAAAATAAAAGGTGGCAAAAGGCTACGGAACCTCTCCTAAGTTTATGGACCTCAGACAGTATCCCATTGGTAGTATTAATTTCTTCCTGTAATCTATTTCTGTCAAGTATAATAAAGTTCTCAGCTTTCAAACAAAGCAGAGAGACCTGAAATCAGACCTCATATAACATCATCAACACATTCAAGATTTAACAGGCATGGGACATGAATCGATATGGTAAGGTGTGGATTTTTTAATGAAAGTCATTTATGAGCGTGTGTGTGTGTGTGCGCGCACACTGAATTCTCAAACTCACTCAGTTGCTAACAGCCAGACACTGACTGACATTAACTGCCCTGGGCTGCTCTGATTACTGTTTGAACCCCCGGTGTGTCTCACTGGGAACTTGGGACATATTTTTGAGTAACACCTGTGGGTGTATATTTCTTTGAAGGTGTTAAGACAAATAAAGAACATTCCAACTCTTCTAGGAAGTTACATCAAGGGCAAGGATTAGGACAATGGAAATTAGTGGAATCTCCAGGCCTCAATAGGGTACTCACGTGTCTTATTAAATGGGCCAACTGTCTTCCATTTCTTGGGGGTGTTTTTTTGCGGGGGGAGGTGAAGATAAACAGGTTTAGATTGACTAAAGAAAATAAATGTCAAGTGGAATTCCTTGTGCCTTTTCTGATGCTCTAGTAAAATAAATTTTACTTGAAGAGGGAAAAGTCTAATAAAAAGATTCATGACTCTAAATTTGAAGATGTTTCTTTTAATTATCTGAGTTTTCTGATTTTTCCGGCCACATAACTGGATGAAATAGTAAGATGAATTGAATTCAGTGACTCCATGGGGCTCAGGAACAGGGGACTAAAACAGGCCACGGGGAAACTGCATCTGGACCTTCACTCACTCGCACTAACACTACAAAGCTGTATGAGAGCAACTCCTGCAAATTGTAGGCTCTTGCCTGGGAAAGCAGAAGTAATCTCTTTTACGGTCCCAGCAGAATTCTACCACATAATCACATGCAAGGAATTAGAAGCCTGAAGTCATAGTGTTTACTTAGTAAGCTTCACTATCATTTGAATGAGAGATAGATTCAAAACATGAGTTGAACCATTCCTGTGAGGAACAGGGAGGTAGGACCTACCTCTGGACAAAAAGCAAAACTCGGTGGGGAACTCTCAGATGTTGTGCCATAGGGTTAATATAGCCTTTCGGTAGATTTTCCATCCCTTAAGGCTGTTTTACAAGAATAGTTTGAGGGTTCTGCTGGAACTCTGGCAATGAAAGTCCACCTCTTACAAAGACCCACTCCCCCACCACCCATACTCACTGTTGACTTTATCAATGCTGCCCTGGATTTCTGCTTGTGTCAGCAGTTCTTCATACACGTCCCTCTCTTCTTCTGAAATACAGTTGTTCTGCAAAACAAAGTCTTCACTGATTCTCAAGATTCAGTAAAATGTTTCCCAAGCTTGAAACACAAACGAAAACATGAGAATGGTGAAAGAAATAACTCACTAGTTGTCATCTGAAGTCTGTACAAGCATTTGAAAGGAGCCTGCTCTGGGCAGGGCCCCAGGAAAGACACACAGGCCCCACAAGGGTCACACAGACAGGCAACAGACCCAAAGTGCTTTGAAAAGACCTATGTGGCCAGGTGGAAGACATCGGGTTGGATCGCAGAATATTGTCACTTTTTAGGATTGAAAAACAGGTGAATATTGATAATGTCTTTCCATTTAATCTGTTAAGATCAAGAACACAAAAATTGAAAATGAAGAACAGAACTGGTTCTAAAAGAGAAGTAGATTCAAATTTAATTGGAAAGAAAAATTTAAAAAGAAGCAATAGTTTAGGAAGGCCTGGAAAATGATGAGGAGAGGGAATGGGATGTGGGTGGCGGGATTTGGTCACACAGGTGACATGTGACATGTTAGGCCACTTTGTACAGGTGGTCCAGGGTTACCAAAAAAGGTAGGGAGGTCACTTGCATACCTCAGAGATCTCTGAGGGCCAAGCCAAGGACCTGCACTTGATTCAGTGGCCACAGAGAATCAGGGGCAGTTTGGGGGCTATGATATTAAAAATTGATGCTGCACAGCTGAGCTCTATGAAGAAAGCTTGGAAAATGCCAGGAAGCAGCAAGACACTGGAGCTAGGTGTCTCATCCCATGCCAGGGTGGGTAAGGTAAAGGGGGGTGTTCCTTCACTTCACCTGCATAAGGGACGGAAAAAGCATGAGACACTGTAGCAGTTTCTTTTAGTGAGGGAGCTGAAGCTGTCAGCAAGAGCTTAGTGAAAGGAAAAGCTGGCAGGGAAGCAGAGGATTGATGTTGGCAGCTCCAGTAAGTGACTAGCCAGGAAGGTGGGGTAGTGTGTTTGGGTTGGAACCCACTGTCTTGCCAAGGAGAGACACTCAAGGATGAAGCATTAGGAAAACGATGCATTGAAAAATATCCCTTCTCACTTCCCCATACTGAATTATGTATGTATGGATGGATGTATATACGTATGTGTTTAGTACAGGGTCTACAGGGTTTCACTGCACAGATCAGACTTGTAGTGATCTTCCTGTTTCAGCCTCCCAGGCACTGGGATTACAGGAGCACACCACCACACCCAGTCTCAGCTGCCCTCTCAGTGCGTCTCAGGGGTGGGGCCGGCATGGCATGCCGGGGATCGAACCCCGGTCTCTGCATTTGCCTAAGGAGGTTCTTTAATCCACTGAGCTATCTGGCTGGCCCCCCACACTGAATTATTTTTTATTTTATTTTCAGACATGGTCCTGCTAAGTTAGGAAGCTGCCCACCTCAGCTTTGTATTCTTCCTGCCTTAGCCTCCTGGAGTGAAAGGATTGCAGGTACGTGTCACCATGCCCTGGTGAGACATGATGCTTAGCTGATACTGCTACACTTCCTGGGTAAATGCAAAGTTCACATCATGACCTTCAGTCCTTCCAACCTATAATCTCCTTCATAAAATGAAATCAGTCTCATTATGTTGGACAGCATGTGGCTGACTTTATGCTTACATTTCACTCAAACCAGTTAGTTGCCTATGGCTATAGAGTTGGTAGCCAGATGACTTAGAAATATTGGTTCTAACATTAAGGCTCTTGCAAAGTTACTCATAATCATATTCATTACTGTACTTACTACTTCAATTTGAACTAAGTACCTTCAGCTTTGCATTTTCCTCTTTTTTTCTTTTAGCTCCCCAGAGTTCCTTCTGATATTCTTCTGCCAGGCTGTCATCCACTAAAGTCAAAACTGCATTTGGGTTTCTTAGTGTTACAATGGTCTGCTCTGCGATTCCTTTTTCAATAGCTTCATTAATGGCTATGACTGCAGCATGCACTGAGAATAAAGAGAACAGAGTTTTAAAATCAACAAAAAATATGGACAGTTATACATGGACAGTGTGTGATGTCAAGCAAGTTTACTGTATTCGGTGTCAAGTTAAGTATGCAAAAAATAAAAGGACCTCAGACCCATGACAGACCCTGTCCACATGCCTGTCTGCCTCTGGTCTTTGTCCTGTTCTGCATCCCAGTTCATTTATCCAACTTGCACCAAACAATTAAAATGAATGGGGGTGGGAAGGGGTGGGCAAGATAGCCCAGTGGACTAAGCACCTACTTAAGCAAGAGCAGGGACTGGGATTCAAGGTCCAGTACCACATGCTGCCCCAGCTCTGCCACTGGTTGAATTGAACCAGCAACCCCTTTGGTGCATGCCTGTAATCTCAGGAGTGGGGAGGCTGAAAACAGAAGGATCACCATGAGTCTGAGCTGCCTATTGAGACCCTGTGCAAAAAAAAGAATTGGGAACTACATCCACCACTAGGAATTCTGCAAGTACAAGCCCATGGCTGTTCTCTGGTCAGGGCAACATTAACAGTTTTAAAGTAACAAGCCGGTTCAAAGAGATACCCAAAAGTGAGACTGTAACCCTGAAAGACTCAACAATGTACCTTGACACTAAAATCTGAAATCTAAGGATAGAGAAACATTTTGGGAAAGGAAGACATTTGTGGGGCCTCTGAATTCAGGCTGTGCAAGTGGTTGCCTAAAGTCCAAATCAATGACTTGGTTATGCTCTGACAACCTCAAATTATTTGTGATGTGGATAAAAATTAAAAAAAAAATCTCTCAGGGTGCTTAACGTATATTTTTAAATTAATTAATTAAATTAATTAATTTTTAATGTACTTGGTTGTTACAGGGTCTCACTACATAGCTCAGATTCCCAGTTATCCTCCTGTTTTCAGCTTCCCCAGTGCTGGGATTATAGGCAAGCAACACCACATTCCAGGACTCTGTGACCCCAGACTCTGGCTGGCATAGCCGCCTTGGGGGCAGGGCTGGCATGGCAAGTGGTGCCAGGGATCCAACCAACTGTCCCTGTGCTTGCCTAAGCAGGCGCGTTAGTCTGCTGAGCTATCTCACTGGTCCCAAGGTATATTTTAAGTACTCTATTTCATGTGACCAAGATCAACAAGCAAAGTACTGGTAAGTTGTATGCCAATGGCAAGTATGGGTTTTAAGCAGACTTACATGCAGCTTCATCCACAGATAGTTCATTGGCCAAAATGCCACCAATTTTGCTGAAAGACGGCATCTGTATTCCATATTTCTCAAGTTCTTTTCTCATATTACTGATTTCTTCCTCTATAAGAACAATAACAAAAAAATCAAAAGAAGATATAGACAGAGATAAAGGCAGGACTGGATAATACATTGGTATAAAGAAAGGCCTTCCTTTGGAGGTGGGGCCTTATCTAAACCACAGCCTTAGCCAAAAAAAAAGAATAAAGAAAAAGAAGATGGGTTCAGTGGTGCACACCTATAATCCCAGCACTTGGGAGGCTGAGGCAGGAGGATCACTGCCAGGACAGCAAGATCCTGTCTAAAACAAAAATGAAAACCAGGAGCCTCAGGAAGAATCAAGCCTACATTTCTTATTTTACAAATGTGGGAAAAGGGAGTCCAGGTGAGGACAAACAATAGGTAAGTTTTCTCTTCTTATCAATATACCGGAAAAAGGGGAAGTAATACTATCAAGGTGAAAGCAGAAAACACTGGTCCATTTTCTTAGTAAGCTCACTGTGAAAAATACATAAAGAACATTACCTGTGAAGTCCACTTTGCCCAAGAGATCCTGGATCTGGGGTGCTATCCCTAGTTTGAATAGATATAAGCTGAAAGACAAAATATCAAATTGTCGGAAACTGTATGCTCATAAACTTTAAAGTTATAAATTGCATAAGTTTCAAGGGCTCTTTTAGCTGCAAAGGGGTACTGTATTTGACTTATTCACTTTACAGATGAGAAGGTGTGTGTTGAGTTTACATGGTCCCTGTTTAAACTGGTCCTTCCAGTTTAAGCTAAAGGCTGGTCTTCCAAAGTGTACAGCATTTCTCTGGAGTAAACTAACTCCCCACCATCCATTTGTAAAATGAACAAGAAACACAACCAAATATAAAACAATATGTAAAAGCACAATCAACATTTATATAGAAGTCCCTTTCATGACTCTTATTTGGTTGAAAGTATTATAGCTTGAATTGTATTTTGCTGCCCAGTATTCATCCAAGTATTTATTTTACCTGCTCTGAATCAATAAACAGAATGACAGGACTATCCTTGGTTGCATGGGGTTGTGGTAAAGATAAATGTGATAATGATAAAAGATAAAGATGGAAAATAAACTGTGTATGCTGAAAATGAGTCCTGTAGGTAGTAAAGGTAGTCAAAACGACAACCACTGACCTACCCATAACCTGCATAAAGACCTGAGTGTTAAAAATGAAGGTGAAAAATCATTTTCACATGCTATTATGGGCTACTGGACTCTTTTGGAATATTTTGCTGAGTTTACACACCTATAATATTCAATAACAGAACTTAGAAAAAATGGGGTATACCGATGAATGTCCATTTTGTATCTGTGTATTCAAAGTGGTTAGGATAGGTATATAGTTACATTCTCTTAATGAATAGAATGATTTGTTCTAATGGTGTTTGTAAATAGGATCTCAAGTCCGCATTTGTATAGCAATTAACCACTAAGAAGAACATATGCAGTGTGTTATTTGTTGAAACTGTACTTCCGATTTGATTTGAAACTGTCTCATTGCTATCCGTTTATCAATAAAATTTTGGAAAAAAAAAAAAAAAAGACCTGAGTGTTGGTATTTAAATTCTATCAAAGCCATAGGTCATTGGGACCCCCCAGATCCAGCCCAAGCCCAGGCCCTGTGAGTGTGTGGGAGAGTTTCTGGCTCCCCTACGCCCACGGTACCTCTCCGGACCAAACCCAGGCACGTCGCATGAGACCCTCTGCTGCGCCCTCGGGACCCTTCCACCCCTCCAGAGCCCTGCCCCAAGCCCGCCAAGTGAGTGAGAACTGCTGCACTCTTGGGACCCTGCAGATCCAGCCCAAGCCCAGGCCCAGCGAGTGTGTGGGAGAGCTCCCGGCTCCTGTGCACCTGCAGGACCTCTCCAGACCAAACCCAGGAATGCTGTATGAGAGACCCTCTGCTGCGCTCTTTGGACCCTCCAGACCCAGCCCAAGCCAGACCCAGCTAATGTGTGGCAGAGCTTTGGTGCTCTTCTGCACTCCCTGGGCCAGAGGCATACCAGAGGGGCACAACAGGTCTACACTTCACTTCCAAGGGGTGCAGCAGGAAGGAGCTAAGCACAACAGCTAGACCCAAGCCAGGCACAACCGCACAACCTCAAATTTAACAGATCTGCACCCGAATTTTAGTAGGTGCTAAAGTTATAACTGCACCAAAGCTCTACAGCAAAGGTCAGAGGTCAGTGCTATATGAAATGACAAAGAGAAGGAGTTAAATGCAATCTCAGGACCTGAGCCCACCCAGAACAAATGCAGAGGACACTAGCACAGAAGAAATTGGGAATCACACAGCTGAAATGTCTGAATCAACAGCGTCTGAAGTAAAGAAACAACTGCAGAAAGATATAGAAGAACTCAGATCAGAAATAACCTCTGAAATGAAAAAAGAAATCTCTGAATAGCATCTGAAGTAAAGAATCAAATGCAGAAACATATAGAGGAAATCAGATCAGAAACAATCTCTGTAGTAGAAAAATTAATAACTGCTTCTAAAGAAGAGACTGATTAAAAAACATAGAGGAGATTAGAAAAACGATGGATTCCTTAAATGAACAATACAGGAAAGGAATAGATCGCATGAAGCAGAGTCAAAGAGATACAGAGGAACTTAAAATCTCAATCAAAAGCTTGCAAAACTGTTTGAGTGAAAGTGAAGATAGAATTTCAGATCTTGAAGACACTGTCACAGCTAGTGAAAAGGTAAGAGAAGATATCTTGAAAACACTTAGGATGCAGGAAAAAATAATTCATCTGGGGCTGGAGAGATGGCTCAGTGGTCTAAAGCACCTACTTGGAACAAGCTTGGCAAAGCACAGGGACCGCGGTTCAGTCCCCCAGCACCACACTAAAATAAAAAAAATAATAATTCATCACCTGCAAGATGATGCATAGATGAACAATGTGAGACTAATAGGCATCAATGAGAAAAAAGGAGTCAATACAAATAATAATAAAAAAAAATGGGCAGAAGTAATAGAAGAAAACTTCCCAAATATGAGGAAGCAATCTGCCATTCAGGTAACTGAAGCATACAGAATACCAAATAACTTCAAACCAATTAAAAACATACTGAGACATATAATAGTCAAGATCCCAGAAATTCAGAACAAGAATAATCTACTGAAAGCTGCTAGAGAAAAGAAACAGATCACATTCAAAGAAAAACCCATTAGAATTACGGCAGACTTCACAAACCATGAAGGCAAGAAGAGCATGGAGCAGAGTACTTCAAGTCCTCTATGAAAACAAATTCCAGCCAAGGCCACTATACCCTGCAAAACTCTCTTTCAAGTTTGATGGAGAAGTGAAATACTTCCACGACAAAGAAGAACTAAAGAATTTCATGATGACAAAGCCAACCCTACACAGACTACTGAAAGATGTTCTAGAGAGGGATCAAATGATCAGAATGCCATGAATGAGAACAGAAGGAGCTCACTAAATAGGAGAAACAATTAAACACAGGATAAAAAGGAGTAAACAGCAGTAGGTAAATAATATGTCAATTGTAAGTTAATACACCTCTATTATAACCATCAATGTAAATGGACTCAATTAACCAATTAAAAGAGATACACTGGCACAGTGGAAGGAATCAAAATCCAACAATATGCTGTATACAAGAAACACACTTAACTCATAAAGAAATTCATAGGCTGGAAGTCAAAGGATGGAAAACAATACTACATACTCCAGCACCTCAGAAAAAAGCAGGGGTAGCAATCTTGTTCTCAGACAGTTTTAACTTCAAACCAAGAATGACCAAATGAAACAAACAAGACCAATACATACTGCTTAGGGGAAAAATAGAAGAGGAACAGGTAACACTCATAAATATGTACACACCAAACATGGGAGCACCCAACTATATAAGACAAATCTTAATGGACATGAAAAATCTAATATACAATACCACCATCTTAACAGGAGACCCTAATACCCCCTTATCCCAAAAAGATAGGTCAAAAAAAAATTAGCAAAGAAATAGCAGAACTGAACCAGAGCTTGGAAAAAATGGACTTCGTGGACATATACAGAGTGTTCCACCCAAACACAGCTGAATACACATTTTTTTCAGCTGCACATGGGTCATTTTCTAAAATAGACCACATACTAGTCCATAGGTCATACTTAAGTTTATGCAAGAAAACAGAAATTATCTCATACACATTATCTGACCACAAAGCAATGAAACTGAAAATAAATGACAAAGGAAACCAAAAAGCCCCCTAAATACATGGAAATTAAACAACACCCTACTCAGCAATCAATGGGTCACAGATGAAATTAGACAAGAAATTCAACAATATCTACAATTCAATGAAAATTCGAGCACAACTTATCAGAATTTATGGGATGCGATGAAAGCAGTTCTCAGAGGGAAATTTATAGCTGTGAACCCACACATTAGGAAAACAGAAGGGGAACAAGTAAAGACCCTAAGGTTGCACCTCGAACATCTAGAAAACTAAGAGCAAACCAAACCCAGAGCCCAAAGACAGGAAGAAATCATAAAGATGAGTGCAGAAATTAATTCAATTGAGATGATGAAAACAGTTCAAAGAATTAATAAATCAAAAAGCTGGTTCTTTGAAAGATTAAATAAAATCAATAAGTCCCTAGCTAAGCTCATCAAAAAGAGGAAAAAAAAATTGAAATACAGACAATAAGGAATGAAAAGGATGTAATTACCACAGACCCAGTGGAAATTCTGAAGATTATCAATAGCTACTTTGAGAATCTTTACTCTCACAAAATAGAAGACACAGATGAAATGGACAGATTCATAGAAAGGTACAAATTTCAAAACTGAATCAAGAAGATATAACAACTCTCAATAACCCAATGAAATACAAAATGTAATAATAATTTTTTAAAAACCTACCAAAAAAGAAGAGTCTAGGTCCTGATGGATTCACAGCTGAATTCTACAAGAAATTTATATAAGATATAATCTCTACACTGTTCAAACTCTTCAATGAAATTGAAAGGAAGCAGTCCTCCCAAATCATTCCTGGAGGCAAGTATTATACTCATTCCAAAAGGGAAAGATACAAGTAAAAAAGAGAACTACAGGCCAATCTCCCTCATGAACATAGATGCAAAAATCCTCAATAAAATCCTAGCAAATAGAATACAGCAAGTCATCAAGAAGATCATACAC
>NW_004524753.1:4645341-4664329 GCF_000260255.1 Octodon degus | reverse complement strand
TGTGTAAATATTGTATAGTCTCCCTAGTGTAAGAACTCAAAAGAAGAAATACAAATAGGAAGGTATAAAACAATTAAAAGGAAAGTGAGAACTTGAGGATTAGACAATGAAGAGAGAGCGAAGAAAAAAGCTTGGAAACATGACAGAGGCAAAGCCATACATTTATATGTACAAGATGGGTAAGGCAATAATCCTGAGAATCTTCAGCAGGGTTTTGAAACTAGCAGTGAATTGGCAGGATTCTCACCCTGACCAAACTACATATGCTGATACCTGTGAACTAAGCAACTGCACTGGAGATAGCAATGTGTAATAGTAGGGTCATGCTTGGAATGCCTGTCATTCTGGTCTTCTGAATACGTGCTGCTTGTCATGACACGCCAGTTGCTGCTATGCTGTCTCTTGGGTAGATGTTTGTTTGAAAAGGAAGGGGGTAGTGAATGAAGGCAGGAGACAGGAAAAGGGGTGTTGCGGAACTGTCCTGCTACAATGCTTTATAAATATGTAATTGTTTATTCCTAGTTTTTAAAATATATTTCTATTTTTAAATTTTTTTTCTTCATATTCTGTAGGGACTTAAAAATTTAACATACGAATACCTGATGAAAAACACCTGTTTCATGTCATGCCTAAGATGTTTGATATTCAGACAGATAGTGAAGTTAAGCTCAACTGCCTATGTTGTAGGGTAATAACAATAAGCTTCTCTTCTGGAGGGTTAACAACCTAAGTTTGCAGAGCAAAAATTGAGAAAAAGGAGGGCTGCAAGGACAGCGAACATTTTGTCCCAGGCGTTTCAAAGTCAGTGAAGACCCAGGACATAGGAGAACCTGTACTGTAACATCATGTAACTCAGTTGTGTCCCAAATTTTCTGATCAAGGAGATTATGGGGCCACAGAGGAAAGTGATCAACGATGTATAGTGTGCCTAAGGAGAATCACATGGAGAAAAAACATTCTCTCAGGCTTTCACAGAGAGCAAATTGGTCAAGCAATGACCGTAACTCATCCACATGGTTGACACTGACATGATCTACTAAGTGTGCTACTGGGTTTCAGGATAAATCTTGAGGAGATTTGACTGACCTTATCAGATACAAAAGTTACATTTTTTGTTATATAGGTCCTGCTTCATCTTGGTCTTAACCATCCAATAGAAAACTATAAAAACAAACTATAAAAAGTACAGCCATATTAATATGCTGAGCTGTAAAAGGCCCAAGTCAAGAACTTCTGACATTGCCAGTCTTATGGATAACCCAGTACTATTATGGACTACTAGACTATACTGGAAAATTTGATGAATTCATGCACCTATACTATTTAAATGAAAATGGAGTAACTTTCTCTGACAAAAGTAAATAAAAAAGGGGATACAAATGAATGACCATTTTGTATCTCTATATTGAAAATAGTTAGGATAGATATACAGCTACATTCTCTTAATTCAATGAATAGAAAAATTTGTTCTAATAGTGTATGTAAACAGGGTATCATGGCTGCATCTTGTACAATGAATAACCAAGACAACAATATGCAATGTATTAATTATTGAAATTGTCCTAGAAATCAGATTTGAAATGGTCTCATTACTATTTGTTTCTCAATAAAATTATTTAAAAAAGAAAGCCATAGGTCAGGTACTTTCCCTGTTCAATCACTAATTTATGGTTTCTCTTGCATATTTACACTAATTTCTCCAGCCCCAGTCAAGTAAAGAATCCTGTGTTAACCTTCTTATCAATTTTGCTAAGTTTGTAATTTAGGAGGCTTTAATTAGAAGTTATAAAGACGGGCTGGGGAGATAGTTCGGTGGTCTAAGCACCTGCCTGGCAAGCGCAAGGACCTGAGTTTGATCCCTGATACCACATGCCATGCTGACCCCAAAATTGGGTGTGGTGGTGCACACTTGTAATCTCAGTGCTAAGGATGCTGAGACAGGAGGATTACTACGAGTCTGAACTGTGTAGTGATACCCTGTATCTAAATAAATAAATAAATAAAGTTAGAAAGTAGATAATATATGTGGGAAATGATCTGAGAATAAGTTTAATGGCCTTAGATGTTAATGTGAGATGGACCTCAGTAGTTTATAAAATACACACAATCTCACAAAAACATATTAAAGAAGTTTAAGATCAAACCTAAAGTTCAAGATCAAACCTTAAACCTCTTTGCTTAAACATTTAAAGTAAACTCTTAATATGTATGATTATTCACTGCAAGTAGCTTGGGTTAAGATGGATTATTTTTGGTCATAATTTCTGTAAGAAACAGTTACTTAGAAAAATTATATACGATCAATTTAAAAACCAGGGTTTCACGATATAAAATCATCAGCTGGAGTTAAACACTGAATATTTTTATGTAAATCCTTTTAATATGTTTCTAGTCATATCTATGAACTTACATATGATTCTAGATATATGATACTTTCTTAAGCAATTGTTGGACATTTATATTGTCACTAGTTACTAACTATGGCAAATGAAGCTTCAGGGGACCCACGTGTATACAGACATATCCATTTTATGTATATTTCTTATGTTATAAAAACCCCCTAAAAACAAAGGCATACACACAATGAAAGCTCTGATGTGTACAGTCAAAATGTGAGTCTAACAAGAGCTAGCTAGACTCATTCTTTGTAAGAGTTAAGAATAACTTTTTTTCCTGTCTGCAGGAGAATATGACCTTTAGTTAACTTCCCAGCTCTGTTCCCACAGGAATCAATGAAAGTGTACTGTCAACTGTGTTAGCAAGCATTACTGCGCAGGAGGGTGAACTCGATTATGACCTGAAGGAATCACACATACTTAATTGACGCCATATCTCTGGTCACTCCTTTATAATGGTAGGCACCTTCCAGGGAACTGTGAAGCTAAGCACTGGGACTGTCAGAATAGATCCAGGCTCTGGGCACGTGAGTATTCTCCGTCAGGAGGCTGAAACCACTGGTGTGACTCCCTCCCACTGCTTAGCATCCCAATAGTCACCTAATATACCAAAGAGCACAACTTCCAGAGGGCTGTATGGATATCCATGTGGAGGAATACTTAGCTCTGTCCCACCACTTGTTGGGTTTGGGCAAACTCACCCTTCTAAGCCACTGTGCCAGGTGTATCTTGTGGTGGTCTGGTCAGCTGACTGCCGCTACACCCAGTGACCCTCTGGTGGGCAGGCTACGTAGCCACTAATCCATCTCACTGAAACACCATGTTAGTTACTTCTGCATTTCCTTTCATTAGTGGTAACGGTAAGCATTTGCCTGAACATATGCTAGCCATTTATGTTTCTGTCCGGAAATACTTCATTCATGAAGTTTTGAATTTTACAGGGTTGGTGGGGGGAGATAATTCACCTTTCCCCCATTTTTTCCTAAAACACAGCCCTAAAGACAGAGAACAAATGTCCTTATTTTTTATATGATAGCTTTAATTTTAGTGCTGAATTTAAAAGTGATCTTATTCAAGGGGAGACACACACTAGACCTGGACATTTTTCAGAGTGAAACAGCCATTGTAACTTCATAAATCAAACCTAGAAAGATAATGTACATTCTTCAGCTTATGTTCCACGTCTTTAGAGACTGTCAAGATTATAAAGCTGTTTACTTTTCTCAGTACCTGAAGACTTTCCCACAAAAAGTTCATGCCAAGATCATTATGAGACCATGCTGGCATTTTCAAACCATGAGATTTTATAAATCATTTCTCAGTTTCTTATTACATGGGAAACATTAAAAGTAAAAGGGAGTTCCTGGGTTGGGGAGGTAGCCCAGTGTTACAACACTTAACTAGCATGCTTAACCAGCACTGCAAAAATAAACACAAACAAATAAATGGGAGACCTCATTACATTGTACACATGAAATGTTAACTCTTCGCTTGCTCCTTTTTATGACTGCATTTCTTTTAAGGTGTCGATGCATGTACATCTTTTTTTTTTTTTTTTTCTGTACCGGGGATTGAACTCAGGACCTTGCACTTGCCAGGCAGGCATTTATTCTACTGAGCTATCTCCCTGGCATTTGCTCCTTTTTAGCAACAGGAACTGCAAAATGAAGCAGAATTTAATAGATATAGTAAACCTGTAAACAAATTCTAAGGAAAAACAAGCAAGGCACTACTGAAGAAGTGAGAATGGATTTTAAAAAAGATACAAAATGTACTGTGGTATCACTTTGATTGCTTTCACAATTACATTTCCCTTTCCTACAAATTAATTTGAAAGTACACCTGAACTAATTAAAAAAAACTATAAAAAATTCAGTGAGAAAATGTGAAAATGTGACAGTAAAACTTAAATAGAACATGCATGAAATGTCTTCAAAGAACAAATTTTACAACCATTTCTAGGACATGCTGTGCTGTTTCTATTAATATATTACTATCTAGCTAAAGGTTTTTTTTTTTTTTTAATTTTTTTGTATTTTAGGGAAGGGTCTACAGGGTGTTCAGGGTCTTACTACTAGATTGGACTTGTAGTGATCTGCATATTTATAGCCTCCCAAGAACTGGGATTACAGGCGTGCACCACCATGCCCAGTCTCAATTGCCATCTCAGTGCGCCCAAGGGACAGGGCCAGCACAGCAGGCCCAGTGATTGAACCCTTGGCCCCTGCACCTGCTTGCAGGTGCTTTAATCCACTGAGCTATTTGGTTGGCCCAGTTAAAGTTTTAACATACTTTAAAATTTGTATCTTTAGATCAAAGCCTAAGCTAATGAATATGCCACCCTTCATATATATCTACTTTTGCTTCTTCATCTATGTAATGCAAAGATAATCTAGAATTTTATTTTTAAAATTTTTTTAAGAATATCTTTTACTTATTTGGTACAGGGTCTTGTTAGCAGCTCAGACTCATGGTGATCCTCCTGTCTTAGCCTCCACAGCACCGGGATTATAGGCCTGTACCACCACACCCGGTCTTGGTGGCTGGCTCACTCAGTGCCAGCATGGCATGTGGTACCAGGGATCAAACCTGGGTCCTTGTGCTTGCCAGGCAGGTCCTTAGACCACTGAGTTATCTCCCCAGCCCTGGATATCTAGAATTCTAGATTCTTGCTTTTATTTTTGTATTATCCACTGATAATTAGATAACTGAATTTTCTTTACCAATTTCATTTATACTAAATTTTTCTCTTTCATTTGATCTCTCACATATAAGTGCTCAAGAAATATTCATTAATGGGCTAGAGAATCATCTCCTGCCCATCCTTGAATATTCTCTTTTGTTCCCAGGATGCTGGTTCTGCTTGGCAGATCTAGTGTCCCATGTATCCAGTGTCCATTAACTGTCTGGTATCTTCTGTCTCAGGCTCCTCCCGGCATCGCGTCTTGTTCTTTGCGCAGTTAGGCACAGATCTGCGTACCAGGAACCTGCCCTGGGGAGCTGAGGGGAGCGGCAGAACCAATGCCAGGAGAGCGCCTGTGTCCCTTTTCCTTGGAGTGGGGTCCCAGGTCCCTTCTTGAGTTCTTGTTGTTTAGGTACTGGCACCGTCTCCTGCCACTGGCATCTATGCTTATTCGCTAGGGGACACCACAGGCCTCACTGGCCCATGCCTAGCGACTGCCTGCTTTCCTGGCTGCCTCCGCTTGGCACACACCTTGGCTGTGCTGCAGCAATGTTGGGCTTGCCGACTTCTCCCCTCTTCTTATCCCATCTAATTTGACCTACTCCAAACTCCGTTGTTGAAACTTCTGGCCAAAAAACCCAAAATGAAACAAAAACTTCTGGCCAGTGGCTGGCATTCTATTCTAATGAAAGTATATGATTTTTAAAAATTAGTGCTTTAGTGATTGCATTTGCATATTGAAATGTACTCAATCTTGATTCAACTACTTTTCCATTATAGTCTCTGTCCATTTATTTATTCAATTATTATTTGTCAATGTCTCTTAAATAAAAATATTTTTCTCTACTATGCTGTCCTTAAAGGAACGCTAAGGCAGGAGGATCAAAAGTTTGAGCCCCATGTGGGCTACTTAGCAAGACCTTGTCTCAAAAACATGTGTTTTGACTGTCACAAAACATTTGTCAGCAAGAGAAAAAGTTTGTATGTATATTAAACAAAAGTGTAAACTTCCTTTTTTTTTTGGTGGAACTGGGGATTGAACTCAGACCCTTGTGCTTGCCAGGTAAGCACTTATCTACTGAGCCATCTATCCAGCCCCTAAACTTCCTTTTTTTCCCCCCCCCCAGAACTGGGGATTGAACTCAGGCCCTTGCGCTTGCCAGGGAAGCACTTATTCCACTGAGCCATCTCCCCGGCCCTAAACTTCCTTTTTGATAATAAAAAAAATCAGGTGGCTTCTTCCAGTAGTACTTTCTACTCTTCCAATGAACACTGTGATAATAATACAATCTCACAATAAGCAAATATCCTGGATTAACTAAAAGTTACCACAAGGTGGTGCTGGAAAATTAGCTTTTTGAATGCAGGGGTCTGATTTTAAACCCATGATTTTTTAAGTGGGTGTGGGTCAAGTGAAAATCTTATTTATAGGGGCCAAAAAAATCTCATTTGCTATGATTTTGTTCTTGTTGTTGTTTCTCGAGACAGGGTCTCACTATACAGTCCAGGCTGGCCTTGAACTTGCTAGGTAACCCAAGCTGGTCTCTAACTTGCAGGTACCCTCCTGTCTCAGCCTCCCAAGTGCAGGGATGACAAGTGTGTGCCACCATGCCTAGCCTTTGTGGCAAATTTAAAACTTTTACATTACATATGTTTTCTATTTAGCTTTATTTTTTAGCCTTTATTATCATCAATGTTGAAATTTAAACCCTTAGCTTTTAAAAGATTCTTTTCCCCAGTGTGGGAGTTTTACGGCTAATCTGTGTGGGAGGTGCTTCCAAAGCAGAGTCCTGGAGAAAGCAGTGAGTATTAGAAGGCTGCATGGCCCAGCATTCCCGTACCCCAAACAGCCAAGAACGGTAGACAACTCCTCCCTGAGCAGTTAACTTCAAGTGAGACCATTCATCACCTGAAGAATACATGAAATTGAGTGTTAATCTTCTTTTAAAGCCATTAATATTAATATATAATGTACCACTTGCACATAATTTTAAAATACTACATTTTTATTAAGCGCCGTTTAGTGTCTAGCAGCCCACTCAGCAGGCCGGGAGGATCCCTAGGAAAGCGGTGGGAGTCACCTCACCATGGCACTCTTCAGCTGAGACAGCACCTGGGAGCCACAGAGCCCCGACCCACGGACAGGTGCTGTCCCTTGTGCCCCGACTCAGGCCAGCAACAGAAGGCAGGGAGGCTGTGGTGGGGAGGCAGCGAGAGCCTCACCTGAGGATGGGCTTGCCCGTGCACAGATAGCAGCAATGAGAATGTGAGAAGTAATAAAGTTTAAAAAACACTGTTAGCTTTTTCCTACTGCTTTCAGTATATACACTGCCAGGCTCTAGAGTAACGAAATGCAAACCTGAAAGGCAGGCGCGGCTGGGCTAGTGCAGCTCACAGCATGTGCAGCTCCTCTGGGGTCATGCTGTAGGGTGTCTGCAAATGAAAACTTCCTGGCAGAGGCAAAGACCCAAGGATAACAGCCCCTGGCCCAGGACAGGGGAGTCCGCACCTTCATCCCTTCACCTGTGAAATGAATGGGCTGGCCTAAAGCCACTTCTAGTCCTTTCCACATCTCAAATCCCATCATTCCTCATTTCGTATGTTTCTGAGAAAAGGGACTGGTGGCCTGTGCTGAAGCTCCAGCCTGGCCCCCTGCTCCTTTCATTTCCTTGTAGTGGGGAAAGCCGTGACTTCCTCCTCCAGTCAGAGGTGGGCTGAGTGCGCAAGCGCCCAGGTTCAGCTGTTCGAGTTTGGACCCTCAGCTTGATATTCACTAACTGGGTGCCCTTGGGCAACCTCTCCGCATCTCAACTGTCCTGGTTATAAATCGAGGTCAGCAGTAAAGATACCACCACTTAAAATAGGTTGATAAAATCAAATGCGATTACACCTGAATGTCCTTTGACCTGGGGCCCCCCAGGTGTGCCCTTGGTCTTTACCATTACTGCTTTGCTCCTTTGTTAAGTGCATGTTTTGTGTACAATTAGTCTACTTCAGCAGTTCTCCACTTTTCCCAACCCTGAGACTCTTTTACTATTTCCCCCCACTGACTTCAAGTTGAAATGGTTTTATCAACTAGACCAGATTATTTTCCCCTCTGTCACCCCAATGCCAATATCTTGTCAAAATCCAGGGTTCTATGTCCAGTTTTCAACCAGGAACTACAGGAATGCTGACACAGCCTCATTATTGGGAAATCAGTTCAGTGAAACCTCCTGAAAAGCAAAAACTGCGAATTCCAGAGAGTTCGTGTTGCGCTCACAGCATGTGTGCCATAGGGGAAATGGTTCACAGTCCCAAGGCGCATCTTAGGACAGAGGCAGAGCCACAGCATTCAGACAGAGAGAGGAAGACTGGTGGAGGGCCGTGTGGGGCACAGGAAGAACCCTGACCAAAGAGGGTTCTGAAAGCTATGGGAAGGTACACCTGCCTCCCTTACTTTTAGTCCAGTCATCCCACCTCCTGCTGAGAACTCAGGGGCAGAGCCCTTCCCTGAGGCTAGGGATCTGTCTGGGAACAAGTTATTTATAAATGGAAATCTATTTACCACAGAATAGAATACCCTTATCCAGGTGTTTTAGAGAGGAAGCTATTCACTCATTTCCTCCAGAGAAAAGCATTCTCAGAGAAGGGAGTGCTTAGGAAAGCTCGGCATTAAAGCCCAAGGAACCCAGTGCCCAGGCAGCGACCTGCCTGCCGCTCACGAGGAAGGAATCTTTCTCCACATCACAGTCAGGCCTCTCAGGACAACTGGCCCACAAGAAATGGGTCTGCCACAGCAGTGTGCACAGACGCAAGCCCCAAATGTGTGTTCTTCTGGCACTGTCTCTACCCCTGGAAGCCAGACTGCTGGGCACAGTTGTAACATCTATAGCAGGAACTTCAACTGCCAAGCAGATGGAGGCGGGCATGTCTTCTGCTGTGGCTGTCAGCAAGGCCTAGGCTTCATGGTCAGCAACATCCTAATAACATTAAGCTAGAAAAGGCAGCATGACTTCAAAGGGATTCCCTTGAGGGCAGTTGATGGGTAGGTCACACCATTGTTATGTGGCTGTGACAAGAGGACAGGGATGTTTCCAAGAATGTCAGTGACACTGCTACAAGGACAAACGTGTGGCCAGGAAGAATGCCAACAGACTGCTGGGAAACAATCCATCCCATCAAAAAGATATTAACCCTGGTTACATTTGTACAAGGCCTGGAGTTAAAGCCACAGTCATCAGAGTATAGCATATGGGTTACAAAAAGGAAGTTGTAATTTAGTAGCACAAGCAGAATTACTAAGGGCCAGGGAGATGGCTCAGTAGAATAAGCGCTTCCCTGGCAAGCGCAAAGGACCTGAGTTCAATCCCTGCTTCCACCAAAAAAAAAAAAAAAAAAAGAATTACTTGATTTTATGCAGAGAGTATAGATATGAACTGTTTTTATATTACATGTACTGTAAGAAGGAATAATGAGTAGGAACTCTGGGCAAGTTGAATAGTTCCCCAAGCAAAGGAAGTGTTTAAGTAGGAGGGACTAAGGACAGATTTGTGACAGAAAGTGCCACAGGGAAGACAGCCCAGCACTGATGGTCCCCCTCAGGCAGGTAGCAAGAGGACCAAAACATGAGCTGAGATGAATCCCTCAAAGGGCCTAAGAGGACTAAGCAGAACCAATCCTTTGCTCATGCAAGATGAAAACCTCTAAAAAATCCTACTCATCTCCCCTCCCCGCCCCCCCCCCAAAAAAAAGAAAGAAAGCCTACATAAGCTTTTAATAATGTTAAGAGGTCAGGCCAATACATCATTATGACAGGACGACGGATGGTATAACACTGGCCAAGCAAAACTTAGGAAGTAAATCACTACAGGGTAATGGGGAGGGGGGTGGGGTAGGTAACAAAGTTGTAAATAAAAATCTACCTGGGGTGGAACTGACTTTATAAATCAAGTACCCCGCCGCTGGTGTCCCGACTCTGACTCACCCTGGGAGAAGAACCCAGACTGGCGCCATGTTCTGACCAACAACAGGTGGTCAGGAGCCAGATCTGTTACCCATCAACTGTGATGGGGGCTTTTCTATTTCTGGTGAGGCTAAGTTCGTATTATCTCTGGGTAAGTGTTGAAATAATGATCTTATAACAAATCAAAGTTAGTGTACAAATAATAAAGACATGGCTGAAACTTGTGTATGGATCCTTCAAAGTAGTTTTCAGGGCAGTGGGTATATGAAATGTGTGTGAGCAATTCATCTACGCTTTAAATTATATAAAATATTTTTAAAAATTAATTAATCTGTTTTTTTGTTTTGTTTTGTTTTGTTTTTCTGGTACCAGGAATAGAACTCAGAATTTTGTGCTTGCAAGGCAGGTGCTAATGCCGCTGAGCTATCTCCCCAGTCCACATCAATCTTTTTAACAATCACATAATTGGTTAAATTGCCCAGGCTGTGATGGCAAACCTTTCAGAGCTTTCAATGATACACACAGCCCACTGCGGTGTGTGTGCCACAGGGTCGCCTCCACTGCCCCAGAGACATTTAGTTCTATAGCTAATGTTTAAACATTTAATAGTTGTTTGGTGCCATGTATTATAAATCTTTAATACACTGAGCACTAAACACATTCATATTTTTCATGCATAAAAGGCCTCCAGCCATTTAAAAAAATAAAAGGTCAGGGCTGTAACTGGTCAGTGCGTGCTCCCTCCTAGAACTGGTTCCTTTTCATTACACAGGCTTTCGATTGCTCTACAAGTGACCATCAAAGACACCAGAATATGAGGTGATTTTCACTTTGGATTGAGCTAATGGGAGTACAGCTTTTCTTTTGACATTCTTTCTGAATACCATCCCCCATGAGCATCTGTCACTTTTTTAAAAAGACAAACATTTCTTCAGGAAAAGAATGTGGCCACCTACCGCAAAGGTGAGTCTCTATACCAGGAAAAGCTGAACACTGGCTCCGGGGCTGCTATGGCCACTTCTCTTTGGATCTGGACCCTAGAACATCCAGCTAAACTGCCACCAGGATAACTGAGTGGGAGGCAATGAGACCATACCAGAAATAAGATGAAAAGGTGAGGGGGTGGGAGGGAAAGGGAGAGCACACGGCAGCAGGAGCTGGGGCTAGAACCCTGGCAAGCCTGGTAGCTGAACCCAAGTGAAGACAACAGCACAGGGGACAAGTTTGGTCAGGGCCCAGAGCTAACTGGAGATCAAGTCAGGCCCACAGGTGGGGGCAGGAGGAAGGCGGTCCCAGCAAGCTTAGCTACCTAGGCAACCCTCCTGCCTAGCTCCTGAGCTATAATCAGCATCTCTGAGCTTCCCAGTTCTCTACCAGGAAATGACAAGTAATGATAACTCTCTACACCAGCATGCTGCTATTGCTGCAGTCAAGTGAAGAAGTCATGCTCCCTCATTTCCGGCATTCTGTGCAACAAGGGAGGACTTGCCACACTACCAGAGGGCTCCGCGATCCAACTTCCAGCGTGTCTGGTGCAGCAGGGAGGAATGCCAGCTCATGTTGTGACTGGCCTCTGCACCATGGCAGGGGATAGTTTCGATAGAAAAGCTTTGGGTACACTTGGGACTCCTCAGTGCCATAGTGCGAGGCAGCCGTACATGGTGTTAGAACAGAGCAAATAGAAGGGGCTTCTCTCAGAGAATGCTACTTACTCTGTATATATTGCTTTCTATGCTATTGAAGGTCAGATCTGGGGAATGACAGAACCCAGTAAGTCCCCTCCAGGATGATAAAAAATAATGGAAATGTATATGATGAATAAATGAGAAACAAAGTCCCAGAAATCATATCAGCATTTGCATACAATTGATAGAAGAAATAAAAATTGTTCATTCTTGTTTAGTACCATCTATTCCAAGCACCATGAGAGCCAAGGCAAACATACATTTGTAAGCCTCTGTGCTTTCCATACAATTCCAGAAGACGAGTAATATGACCAAAAAGGAACTCAGCATGCCAGTTCTTTACAAGCTGCTAAATACGAGTGTCCCAAGTGTCCACTTGAGACGATCAACTCGAGCTTACACAAGGCACCTCACAAGCAGGCCGTAGATCTGGAGATTAGCACTGGGATGCAAAGACGGGATAATGGCATTTAATTACCAGTAGCTGGCTCGGCAGGTTCCCCAAAACAGTACTAGCTGCGGTATTATGTGATCATGCTAAGCTCTGAAGAATGAAGAATGAAACTATTTCTCAAAATAAGCACTTTCACACTGGAAGATTTGAGAAAGCCTGCTGGCATAAAGATGTTATCCACACTTTTAGAATATTTTGCTGAGTTTACACACCTATAATATTCAACAACGGAACTTAAAAAAAAAATTGGTGTATAACTATGAATGTCCATTTTGTATCTGTGTATTCAAAGTGGTTGGGATATCCCCGGTTCCGCAAAATAAAAAAAGTATGTGTACAAAGTGGTTGGGATAGATATATAGTTGCATTCTCTTAATGAATAGAATGATTTTTTCTAATGGTGTTTGTAAGTAGGATCACAAGTCTGCATCTTGTACAGCAATTAACCACTAAGAAGAATATATGCAGTATATTATTTGTTGAAACTGTACTTTCGATTTGATTTGAAACTGTCTCATTGCTATATGTTTATCAATAAAACTTTGAAAAGAAAAAAAAATAAAAAAAAAAAAAAAAAAAAAAAAAAAAAAAAAAAAAAAAAAAAGATGTTATCCACAGAGGAGAAGGCAAGCATAAAAGTGGCATTTCTGCCCTTTCGTCTCAGCCGCCGATGTGCCCTCCAGACTAAGAAAGACCCGGAAGCTTCGGGGCCATGGCCGCATCGGCAAGCACCAGAAGCACCCCGGAGGCCGGGGTAATGCTGAAGAGAAGATTAAGGGTGTTGGGGGCACCTGTGTCCTGGTAGCTTGAAGCTTCTGGACAGGAGGCTCATTAAAATGCTAACAAATGGTTTTCATGTTTTGGTCTGAGTATAGGTTCTTCATCATGTGTAGATCTCTTACCTCTACATTGGGAACCCATCTGACAAGTTCCAAGAATAATTGGGGGCCCTGGCCCTCAAAGTATATCCAAGAGATAGCACCAATGGAACCTTTTGGAACCTTCTCATTTGGTGGGAGTAATTGCTGGTGATGGTTGAAATACATACCAAAAGCCCTGTTGGCATTGTTCTGGGTTTCATAGCAAGTAGGAGAATGTACCCATAACTGTTCTGTGGGGCTGGAAAGGGAAAATTTAGTCATCTTGGACTGAACCATCTCATTACAACCAGAATATGCCAAGTTGAGACCTTTGACACATAGCCCCCTAAAGTGAAATTTAAACCTCTATGGGTTTTATAGCTCTTTTTGAAATTTTAAATTTGTTTTGACCCATAGCAGTCTGGTATCCTGAGCAAAGAAATAACTAAGGTGTCACATAATGGGTTTCAGTTGGAGGGTGGGCTGGAACCATGACTTTTGGGACAAGCCTATTGTAGGGGCTTTTACCTTTTAAAAGGATGCTGATCCTTGAGTATAGGGTAGAGAATTGAATTGGCTTGGGTCAGAGTAGAGCTTCAAGAAAGGAAAACTATCCAGTTGGAAAGTCTGGACCCTTCTGGTTTGCCTCTTTATAATGGTCTAATGAAAGGTAAAAAGAAAAAAAAAAAAAAAAAAACAAGGGCACTCCACTGAGATTTCTGTTACAGGGCACCCAGGGTTGAACCCAGTGCCTTGACTGTGCTGCTTCTGCAGTCCCTGGTCTTAGTAAATTCCAAGGCTGGGCTTTGCTTGTGATCCTGCTTCAGACTTGAGTGCTGCTGTACAGATAGGACTCAGCACCTCCAGCTTTCCCTTCACTTTGTGATGCACTGAATCCACATTCACTGGCATTTGTTGGCTCACTGCTGTATCTTCAGTGCCTTAACTCAAAAGTTAGGCCCTCCCAAGTGGAGGGAGACCTACAGCAGATGGGCTTCCAGCTTTTGTACATACACCTTTAAAAAACAATTGTGAGGGAAGCAAGATAACGCACCAACTAAGGGCCTGCTGAGGCAAGCACAGGGACCAGGGTTCCAGACCCACCAACTCGGCATGGCGCACGCCTGTAATCAGCACTTAGTAGGCTGAAAAACGGTCCAAGCTGCGTAATAAAATTCTGTAACAACCAAGTACATTAAATTTGTGAAAATGATACTAAGCAAAAAAAAAAAAAAAAAAAAAAAAAAGTGGCATTTCCCCCAGTTATGCTAAGTTATTAGAATTTAAAAATCATAGGTAAGGTGCCTCTGTTTGTTCTATATATCTCCCAGCTGCCACCTTCCAAAGAAGTCCTACAAGTACTGCCTGGGTGGGGGCATCAAATTACAGGAATAATAAAAAATTCTTCCCCAGAAGACCAGCACTGTGATGAATTATTGTAGAAACCTTTTCCTTTGGAGAGGAAAAAAGTCAGAAAGACATTAACATAAACCCCTAGGTAGAGGATTTTGCCAGGAAAATGACTGCCGTGATATAAACACAAGGCAGATGTTGTAAAGGAATTTAAAGTTTCACTAGGCATGAAGTCTTCCAACTATTACCTGTCCATATACAAGACAACGGACAGCCACAGCTCGAGTTTTAGAATCAGTTTTGTTACCATCTAAAAAAAAATATCATTTTTTCCAAGCTAATAATATTTTTTAAAAAATATTTTTTTTATATTCTACCAGTTAACTGGCAGAATATCATCATTTTCAAAAATTAATTTCTCTAAAACCATGAATGTGTCTAATATAAAACAACTTCTGTGTTTGGTTTTTTATCTTTGGTATACAAGTTCTATTGAACAGGAGAAAGTTTAAAAAACCTACATGTACAGTATATTTTCCTAATAGGTGGTAAGAATTGAGTCATGTTGATCATTTTAAGAAGAATCAAAGCCAAATCATAATGACTACTAATGCTGTTCATCTGATGTATTTTATCAACAACTGTAAACCAGATTATCACTCAAGAATACAGTAGCATATTATTATGGTATTCTTTGAGTTTTCAAACTTGAAATTATCTCCTTCTACTTACAGGTCTTTCATTAATTTTCTGGTTTTATAGTTTGAATTATATTTAAAAAAATCAGGACAGCATTTTTCAAATTCAAGGATGGTTTTTATGTGACAATTCTTTTAATTTTCTACCAATAAATTTGAAATTGAATGTCCAATAATAAAAAGTCCTCCAGGTAATTAAATTCACTTATAATCTTTAAAACTGAAATTGCAGCTTTATTTATTTATTATGTATTTGGTACAGGGTCTTACTATGCAGCCTGTGCAGCATGTGGTGCTGGGGAACCCCAATCCCTGTGACTGCCTAAGCAGGTGCTTAGTTTGCTGAGCTATCTCAGTGGCCCTCTGTAGTTTTCTTTAAATGCACTTGCTAAGAAGTCTCTTAGCATATCTCTTTCTCACCTCAGTGCATGAATACAATATATCATTCTTGGTATGTTTTTCCGGTCATAGACATCTGTTGTTTCTGGATAAAATATCTGAAAAACAAAAGAGACAAAGTGTGCTTCTCAGAATTATTTCAGTTGCAGAGATAACCCAGTCCTAATCGCTAGTTTATGGACCTACATTTAGAGGACCCTCTTCACCTCTACAGACCAATCTTTGTATCTAGTGTCGTGCCCCAGGGCACGCCCCCCAGTGGCCCATGGGCCAGTGATGTGTCCCCCTTTCTGGTCCCTAAGGAAGGGTGGCAGTTTCTCTCCTTAAAACTTACTCCTGTGACTGCCCTGAAACAGAGGCCTGCTCACAGCTACTCCATTATACTGTTAAAAACCTGGTACACTGCTGTGTAAACATGAGTGCATGTATGTATAACACACATGTGGAAGATTTTTTTCTTTTCTACTTACATGCATATTCATCAAATAACATCTAGAAAGTATATAAAACTATGAAGGAAAAATACCCAGTCACTATTAGCATTCTGGTATTTTTTTCTGTATGCATCTGTGATTTTTGTTTTTTGTTTTGCGGGACTGGGGATTGAACTCAGGACCTTGCGCTTGCCAGGCAAGTGCTTATTCTACTGAGCTATCTCCTGGATTTAAGCTTATGTATATGAAAACAACTTTGTACCTAGAATAAGCCTGTTTAAAACTTGTTTAAAAGACCTAATAGAAGATGATAATTTTCCATCTCCTTCATTATGCTCAGAAAACATGACTTCTAATGAATGTGTATGATTCTTCCCTTTTTTTCATCTGACCTTCCCATTCCCCATGGAGAACATTTACTTCACTCTCAGTTCTCTCCCTATTCTAAGCCACTGCCATGACCATCCCAGCTTTCCTAAGCTGCTTCTTTTTTTTTGGAAGTACCAGGGATTGAAGTCAGGACCTTGCACCTGCCAGACAAGTGCTTATTCTACTGAGCTATCTCCCTGGCCCTCCTAAGCTTCTGATTTCTGCTGCTGTATTCATTTGGATATGGAACCACTAGGCTGAAAAGCCTAAACATTGAGACTTATAGTAGACACTTGCACTACTTTACCTAAAACTGAAACTACAAGCCTGGCAAGAGACCTTTTGGAGCAGAGCAGCAGACTTCTCCATTCCTAAACCTGAAAAAAGAAACAACTGGCTGTGACGCTTCTAATATTAAAACTATGCGCCAGTATTGCTTCCTTTGGTAGATACTTTACACAACTGGACATAAAAACTAAAATTAAATCATATACCATATGGTACTACTCCACAATAGAGTGAACTTTTCTACTGGATATTTTAAAAAGCAGAGAAAAGAAAAAAGCAAAGTGCCTTGTGCTAACAATGGGCAGCTCCTACAGACTTCAAGAAAGGCCTGGGGCCTGGGCAATGTCAAGGGCCTTTCCAACCTTCCTTTACCCTGCGTGCTGGCCAAGTGCAGTGGGAAAGAGGCTCTAGAAGCCGAAGAGTGTCACTGTTTGAAGTTCTATGCGAGCAGAGAACAGTGACAGCATTCACTGTACACCTCCCTGGACTGTTAGCAAGTCTCCCTGTCCTTTTATTCAAGCAAGAAACTTCTATATTTATATTCTCCAGGAAAATCCTCACAAATGAGAGTTCCTGGAGCAAGCAGACGGGATCAAATAGTACTTAACCAGATGGCTTTATCTGGTCTTGTGTCTCCAGCACCTACAATGACGACGAGCAAAGTGAGCATTTACTACTGGCAAGTGAGGGGATTAGTGGCAGTCATGCACATCAGAGACACTTGCTGCGCTCTTCCTCTCACACCCCTGCAATGCAATACAGTGATGACTTCGTGATAAAAATAAACGTTAAAACAGAATCTGCTGTCCAAGTTACTTGTTGGGCCTCCAAATATACAATCTGAAGAGGTTTAAGTGGAATCTATCAAACAGGGTGAATTTCTCCTAGTCAGATGCAGCTCCACTCAGAAAACCCCTATTCACGTTTCCTTCTGTTTCTCTTGCAGCCCCTACCCGGTACCTGCTAATCTCAGTCTGGGAGTACACAGTGTGTATGAGGATGACTGCCCAGAAGGCAATGCTGGCAAATGTTCTATGCACTTTAAGAGAAGGAAAACTGGTTTGATGGTTGTGGCAGAATAAAATAAATATTCATAATTTAGAAAAAATATGAAGAGCCAGTGAGATAGCTCAGTGGACTAAATGCCTGCTTAGGCAAGCTCAGGGACCCCTGGCATCACATGCTGCTCTGGCCCCGCCCTCAGGCATGGTGAGCCAGCCACCGAGACCGGGAATGGTGGTGCACCCCTGTAATCCCAGTGTTTGGGAGGCTGAAAACAGGAGGATTGCTACAAGTTGGAGCTGCATAGTGAGATCCTGTACCAAATACATTAAAAAAAAAAAAAAAAGACTGCCATAGAGCTAAAATAAGCACAGATATATTGAAAATGATCATTCATAATTTACATGCAAGAATCTTTTGCTCTTGCTCTGGTAGGTGTTTTTAATAGCAAACCTGACATAATAATAAGATGGCAACACAGAAACCCATAGTGTAGTCGCAGTCCTCGAGTTGGTCCTTTCCCAAATCATTTCTTTAACTAGCTGTACATAGGAAGCCATGCAAAAGACAGAGCTCTTGACATATAGGAAAAGCAGGTGGATCTGCAGTACAACATGCTCAGTGGGAAAAGTTCAGTGTCAAAAGCTAGCTGTAATATCTCATTGACATAATGAAATAATGACAACAAAGGAATACTGGCTGCTTGCGACAGCACTGGGGAGGGATGTGACATAAAATACTTCTCTGTGTATACATGTCTGGACTGTGGTAGTGGCCACCCCAATCTATTTGTGGCATTCAACTATGCAGAACCACACACATCCACACTCACAAATCAATGCAGGTAAAAAACGGGGGAAACCAAGTAAGCTCTGAAGGCTAATTTGCACTACTACTCTAGTGTCACGGGAACATCATTTGGCAGTTATGCCTCTACTGAGGGGAGGCTGACGGAAGGGTACTCCAAATGCACTATTTTTATAACTTTATAATTATGGTTCTATAATTCTTTCAAAATAAGAAATAGCTGTACACTTTTTATCACTACAATTTCCTCACTCTCTTCAGCCTCTATTTCTCTTACAGACTTAACGATGCCTGTTCTTTTAATTTAACAAGCACCAAATACTTACTGGACAAATTTTATTTGGGAAATTTCAATAACAAGAGCTACAACCCCCTAGCTTTTTAAATATAAATTTTTTTTCTTTTTCTTCAGCATCGGGGATCGAACTTAGGGCATTGTGCTTGTTAGGTGGGCGCTTATGCTGCTGAGCTAGCTCCCCAGCCCTTGAATATAAAGGGATTTATAAAAATAATTTATAAAATAAGCTTATAATAATTTATAGTGCTATGAGACAGAATATTTAAAGTGTAATCAGAAAAGCAATAAATGGGGGGAGGGCTGGCGAGATAGCTCAG
>NW_004524753.1:4636528-4637315 GCF_000260255.1 Octodon degus | reverse complement strand
AACGTGACTCTCACATACCATGTTTGTAGCATATGCCTATGTACACATGTGCACACACTAACACAGACACATGCTGTGAAGATTTTGGTAACCATGCTGACGGGAAAAAGAGTCTTTTGTAAAAGTAAATCCTTTTTTGTTTCTGACACATTCATATGTAATAATTCCATATAAAACCTAGGAAATAAATTATAAAGATGAAAACCCAAACCACTATAAAATTCAGAGCTAATTTTAGTTTTTTGTTTTTTTTGTTTTTTTTTTTTTGATGAGGCGAAGCAAGAATTGAACTCAGAACCTCACGCTTGTCAGGCATGCTAATTTTAGTACCTACCCTGCTTATAGTTCTCTGATCTTGGCCTTGAATAAGAAGGGCACCTTTGGTGGAAATGTTTTATAAGGCTTTTCCTACACAAACAATAAAAATAGCCTTTCTGTATCTTCTGTTTCATCTTCATAATCCTAAACGTATAACAACTTTTTCTGTACAGTACAAAAGAACATTCTTGCTGGTGTCTCATATCAGATAATGAATCACCACAGGCCTGATCATGCATTTTTCATTAGCTAAATGCATAACATAGTATTATCGTATTTTTCATTTTAAATAGATCAAAAGTAATGATAGAAAATTTTATCAAACAAGTAACGTCCAATGTTATATAATCACCTTGATTAAGTCCTGACCTTCCTACTTTTTGTGACCTACTATCTATCAGTTTATTAAATTAAAACTCTTCAATTCTGTTGGAAACTATAAAATACAAGTTAACTTTTTTTTTTTTTT
>NW_004524753.1:4627358-4636217 GCF_000260255.1 Octodon degus | reverse complement strand
CAGTCTCAACTGCTGTTTCAGGGCAACCCAGGGTTGGGGCTGGCATAGCAGGCCCAGGGATTGAACCCCCAGCTCCTGCCCTTGCTTGCAGGTGTTTTAATCCACTTCACTATTTGGCTGGCCATCCAAGTTAACATTTGACAAATGTTTATGTCTTCTTAATAGTGGTCACTATTTGTGATAGGACTATATATTTCAAGTAATTTATGTAAATTATTTCTAATTTCCCAAATACTCTGAAATATAACAATCATTCTCATTTTTTTTAAAGATGAAGAAAGCCAGGCCAAAAAGATAAAGTGATTTGCGTCAAGTCAAGCAGTTGTTAAGATGCTGAGCTTGGATCTAAAACTCAGTCTCTATATGAAAACCCTGGGTTAGGGGGTGGGACCAGTGATTGGTTATTCTCTAGAAGGAAGAAATCAGTTGTTGCTATGCATTAGCTCAAGGAAGGGAGAAAGGCTGAAGGAGAAAGGAGGAAAACACAGGAAGAAGGAAAAGGAGCAGATGGAATCAAAGTGTTAACTGCCAGGTCGTAGTGTCTGAGAGTGCAGAGGAAATGTCTGCAGAATACAAGCCATTCTCAGGCATGGCTACCCTGTAACCATGAAGAGACAACACAGAAATAATCCTCAATCAAGTCTGAGCAGGGACAGATGAGCACTCTCTGTAGCCCAAAATAACTAAGTGTTCTCCCAACAAAATAACTAAATGTCCAGAATACAAAATCAACATTGTAAAAATCAACAGCTTTCCTATACACTAATAGTGAACTAGCTGAAAAAAAATCAATGAAATGATTCTATTTATAAGAGCTTTAAAAAACACGTAAGATTCAGTCTAACCAAGGAGGTGAAAGACCTCTACAAATGCAAATCACCCAACATCAAGGAAAGAAGTTAAAGAAGAAACAAGAAGATGCGAAGACCTACACATTTATTGACCCATGGACTTACTATTAAAGTGGCCATATTACCAAAAGTGGTCTACAGTCTTAGTGCAATCCCTGCCAAAATTCCAATGACATTTTTCAGAGAACTAGAGAAAAAAAAAAAAAAAAGATAAAACTCACATGGCAGCACAAACAACTCAGAATAACCAAAGCAATCTGAGCCAAAACAGCAAGGCTGGAGACACTGCAAGACCTAATTTCAAATTATGCTTCAGAGCCAAAACAGCCAAAACAGCAGGGCTCTGGCACAAAACCAGGCGGAGGACCAACAGGATGGAATGGAGCCCACGGAAGCAAACCCATGGGGTCACTATCATCTGATACTTGCCAAAGGAACCAAAAATTTAAGCTGGAAAAAGATTTTCCTTAACAAATGATGCTAAAGAAATTGGATATCCATGTGCAAAAGGTTCAAACTAGACCCCTGTATTTCACCCTGTATAAAAATCAATTCAAAATGGATCACAGAGTGAGGTGTAAGACTTAAAACATTACAACTTCTAGAAGAAAGCATAGGGAAAACACCTAAGTCCACTAAGGACAGGCAGAGTTCCGGAATAGGGCTCCAAGAACGCAGGAAATAATAGCCTGAATCAGCAAACGGTAAATAAAAAAGTTGTTGTGTAGCTGGGGAACAACTAAGAGTGAAGAGATACCCTAGACAACAGGAGAAAATCTGTGCCGGCTAGTTTTCTAGCAGAGAATTAATATTCAGAATAGAAAAAAACTCAACACACAAAAACATTAAATAGCCCAATCAATGATCAGGCAAATGAACTTGACACTTCTCAAAAAAAAAAAAAAAATACAAATGACCAATAAATATATGAAAAAATACTCAGCATCCTTAGGCATTCAGGAAACCCAAGTGAAAACTACCTTGTGATTCCATCTCCCCCCATTCAGAATGGCTCTCATCACAAACACAAAAACCAAGAAATGCTGGTGAGGATGCTGGTGCAAGGAACCTTCTACACTGCTGGTAAGGATGTAACTTAGTACAGCCACTATGGAAATCCTAGTGGAGGTTCCTAAAAAAAAATAAAAGTAGAACTGCCGTATGCCACTCCTTGGTATACATCCAAATGAATTAAAGTTATCGAACTACAGTGCTACCTGCATGCCCACGATTATTGTGGTGAAATAAATGTACAGCGGCCAAAACAGCAAACTTGTCTAGGTGCTCATCAGCAGATGGATGGCTAAAGAGAATGTGGTGTACACACACAATGGAGTACTAGTCAGCCATAAAGAATAAATCATGTCATTTTTCAGGAAAACGGAGAGAACTAGAAATCATCACTTCTGCTTAAGTGAAGCAGTCAGGCTCAGGAGGCTGTGGTTCGATCCCCAGATCCTCAAGTCAAACCAGACCTGGCCTGAAGGCATCATGAGATGCCCCCTCCCCCCAAAAAAAAAAATCATCACTTAAGTCCAATAAGCCAGACTCAGAAAGAGAAGTATCATGTATTTTCCCTAACATGTGGAATCTAAAAAAGATGCCATCGAAGTAGAAGGGACACTATAACTGGATAAGAGGAAGTGAGTAAGGGGCTGGGGATGTAAGGGAGGACAGTGACGGGGTAGGTATGATCAACATATGTATGCATATGAAAATGAACTGCAAAAAAGTGTCACTGGGAAAAATGGCACATGGTTGCAAATCCCACCTACTTGAGAGGTTTAGGCAGGAAATTCAAAAGCTCAAGTTAAGCTGGGGCAATTTAGTGACACCCTGTCTCAAAATACAATTTTAAGAAGGGCTGGGGTTATAGCTCAGTATTAACATGCCTTGCCTAGCACGTGTGAGGCCCTGGGTTCAATCCTTGTTACAAAGAATGAAAAAACAAAAAGCCACCAAAAACTCAAATGTCTTCAACTAATCTAAGTATTTCCAGGTTGTTCACTGATGGCGATCTGGTCCCCACTCAATCTTCCTGCTTCCTGAATAAAAATGATCACAACACCAACCTTAGTCTGCTTCTTGATGATACCCGAAAGGCCCCCATATCCCTCAGTCCTTACTGCAACCACCCCACAAAAACCCCAGATCCAAGCTGAGCCCATCACCTCTCCCAGAAGCTTCATGGCTATGCACTTTTTCTCTCCCAAACAGTAAAATAGGCCTAAATTTGTTTGAGCACAGGTGGGTTTCTGAGATCTGAGACTGCTGAGCTATACCAATCCCACCCTGTGTAACAAAGACACCCTGTTTATTTGGTAGTCTTATTACATAAGTAATCTCAGGAAAATAACAAATCCCACTAAGCCTGGGATCCTCAGCCATAAATCGCTTCTCAGAGTTTAGGGATTCTACTGAGAATAACTAGAAAATACACAGTAGCAAAGTATACTAAGTATGTAGCCAGTGTTAGCTATTCAAATTATAGTGCTATGGGACTGGGCTTGAAACTTTACATCAGAAAAAGGTATACTGGTTCATACAGGAAGCACTCAAAGAAAGGGCAGCTATCTCAGTCATATTTCTACAGCAAATGAAACAACTTCAAATTCTTCACTTGAAAATTGCTAGGGCTGGGGAGATAGCTTAGTGGTCTAAGTGCCTGCCTGGAAAGCACAAGGACCCGGGTTCAATACCTGGTATCACATGCTGTGCCAGCCCCAGAACCCTAGGCACGCTGTGCTAGCCACTGCAACTGTGTGGGGTGGTGCATGTCTGTAAGCTCAGCGCTCGGGAGGCTAAGACCGGAGGGTCACTACAAGTCTGAGCTGCATAGCAAGACCCTGTACCAAATAAATAAAAATTAAAAAAACATTAAAAAGGGAATGAACTTATTGAAAAGAAAAGAGTTACTGAGTTGAGGAGAAAGGCAGGGGAGGGAGTACGGGAAAAAAATATATCTATGTATGTAAGCAGGATGGTTTGGACAACTGTACTGTGCATTTCTGCTAGTCTATGGAAAGGAGCAGATAATGCTTAATTTGTTTTGTCTCAGGGCGGGGGAAATGGCTCAGTAGAATAAGCACTTCCCTGGCAATCACAAGGGCCTGAGTTCAATCCCTGGTTCTGCCCCCCCCCAAAAAAAAAAAAAAGTTTGGGGCCAGGGAGATGGCTTGGTGGAATAAGCGCCTCCCTGGCAAGCTCAAGGGCCTGAGTTCAATCCCTGGTTTGGGGGTGAGGGGGAAGAAAAGAGTTGTTTTGTCTCCTTTTTTTTTTATCCCCCCCAAATGCTTTCCCTTTTTTCCTTCTTAATTTCTTATGTATTTCTTTTTCCTTCCAATTTTGCATGCATATATCTGGTACTATGAATAACTGGTTGGAAGGCAACACTATGCATTTTAATAAATACTGTGAAATTCATATTACTTTGTTAAGTCAAATTCTGTACTACCACTTGTAAGATCTGTTTTAATGTTATTTTGTATTCTCCTTAAAAATTAAAAAATAAAGAAAAAGAAAATTGCTGACCCCTGGTGCCTATATATAACTCATTTGCATATTAAAAAATAAACTTCAAGGAGTGAATTACAGCAATCACATCTCGAGTTTATTCATTGGCTTCAATTACAATGAAAATGGTCTTCCAAACAAGCTTAAAACAACATCAGGGCATTGTAATTATTCTAGCAAATCTACTTTTAAAAAGTCCTACATATTAATAATAGATGAGATGGCGTGACTAAAGTCATATGTAGCTAAGGGGTGCTTCTATCCATCTACCTAATTTATCTGTATTTCATACAGAAATACAAATTCCTTTTTGCTTTTAAGTTCTTATAGAAAGTATATGTCGACTGTCCACTGCTGAGTTTTCTCAATGCCAGCAAGCAAGGCTCATCTTGTTTAGCTGGTGATGAGGAACCTCATGAGTCTCTGAGGATGCTAACTCTTATTTCTGGGAGCCTCCTGGAAAGTGCGCTAACTTCCACGATTATCCTAACCTGCTCACCTTATAGATGAGGCCACAAGGGCGCATATCTGCTGAGCTGTCGGGCTCAGGGCTCTGGCCCTTCATAGAACCTGACGGCAGCCCCAAGAGTTCTGCCTTCCCTGGAGCCTCTTGGGCCTTGGCCTCCCTCATAAGCATACACCTCGGTCAGCTGGGCACTGGGTGCCAAGTGCCTCATGTGCAACATTGTGTCTAGTCCTCACAGTGTCTCACAAAGTTCCACTCCTCGGGGAGGAAGCTGTCCAGCTAGACTCTGAGGTAGTGGTATTCTGGTAGTGGTAGTGGTATTTCAAAGCAGGGACTTCGGGAGGAGCTGATCAGGACCAGGTCACAGGGCTGAGGCCCCCAAGGGGCTGAACAGCTTTCTGTCAAGAGGAAGCCACCTGCTGCTCTGCAGGGCAATGCCCTCTGCCACACCAGGGGGTAGCAAGGAGGCCCTCACCAGTGCCAGGGTCACAGTCACACTCTTGGCCTTCCCAGCCTCCACAGCCATGAATGAAATCAATCCCCATTCTTTATAGTCCGCCAGATCTATCACATTCAGTCACGGCAGCAACTCTGACTGCATTGAGCTCCCATGCCTCCTCCCCAAGCACTCTGGCCAGGGAACTCTCCCTGCCTCCTCAGCACCAGCCCCTGCCCACTGAGGCACTTTCCCTGTCCACCAGGGCCTGCCCTCAATGGCCACCACCCACCCCCAGAGCCCCTCTGTGCAGCCGCTGCCTCTCTCCCAGACCCTGCCCCCTCCCTGGGCTCCATCACTATCCACAGAGCCACAGTGCTCCTGTGAAGCTCCCATTCTGTAGTGTGATGCCATGACCAAAGCATCAGTGTCTTCCCCACGCTTCAGATGTATTGTGCGTCCTCTGAGGGGTGGCACCATCTCAGCTTCCCTACCAGCCTCCTCTCTCATGCTGGTCCTCACCACGGCTCTGCTCAGCCCGCAGCTGTGGCCAAGCTCCTTCCTTCATCAAGTCTGTCACCAAGTTCCTCCCACACCCCAGGCCTGGCTGCACAGTGGAGTTTCTCATTTTTGCAGCTGCAGAGGAAACCTCCCCTCACAGCAGCTTTCAGCCTCGGCCCTTGCTGTCCACCCACACCACCTCCATGCCTCCTGCAGGCACTGACTGTAGGTCATGGCTACAACTGAACACTGCCGGCTCTCAAAATTTCAGACCTCAAGGCCAGCCATGGTGGCACACGCCAGCACTTGACAGGCTAAGGCAGGAGAATCATTAGGAGTTCAAGGCCAGCCTGAACTGTGTAGTGAGATTCTGTCTCAAAAACAAAAAACAAACAAAAAAACAAACAAAAAAAGAAGAGATTTCAGAACATTTTGTATTTCTGATTTTCAAATGAAGGGTAATCAACCTGCATGTATTTCTGTCTTGGCATGTGTTACATTTTTGCCCCTATAACTTCACTCCAATGTATTATATATTGGCTTGCAGTCACTGGGACAAAACAGACAACACTCACATCTAAAAAGGGAAGGTTATTTTAGCTCATGTATTCAGTTCATGGTCAGCAGCTGCAAGCTAGGACAGCACAGCAGAGGGTTCTGGTGGAAGAAAGGTGCTCACCTCATGGCTGCCAGGAAGCCAAGGAAGATGGCAGGAGCCAAGGACATAACTACACCTTTCCAGGTCTGCACCCAGTGACCTGCCTCTTGAGATTTTTGGGGGACGCTTCAGATCTAAGCCGTAACAATTACACTAACATACATCTGTCTATTCCAGCAATGGTTCTCAAGCCTTTGTACTACCTAGGACTCTCCTACAGGTGGTGAGAGTTCTGCCTGCTGAGTCACAGGCTAAGGGATTCTGGCTGCCTCAGCAGTCGGGGTGGGGTCAGGTGTCCAGTTTCTGTACATGCCCATCAGGTGGTCCTGCAGGAGGTCTGACCTCAGCTTTCTTAGAGCATCAGCACCAGATTCTAAGCACCTTGAATGTGTAGGAAACACAGCACAGGGGACAGGAAAGGAACAGAGCTTCTGGCTTACTGGAAACTATAACCATTCATCACTCACTTATAGTATGCAGCACGCAGTGACAGAGCACAGGAGGTGTGTATGGTGCCTCCCTTCAGGACAACACTACCTTCACAATACACTCTGGTGTCCACGGGACACAGCAATAGGTGCCACCATGCTTACATAGCAACTGTCACTGAAGTAGAGAGCAGAGATGGCTGTGGAGGCAATACTCATAATTGCAAGGCTTGACCTGAACACCTAAAATATCTTTCCCATCCAGAATTAATGTGGGTGTGTTTGGGGGCCCAAGGCTGGCTGGCAGACTAGGAGGGGTAGTGAGAAGGTGTGGACTACCCAGCTGATGGCTGTCAAGGGTGCCACTGCCAGTACTGCCTTTCACGGCTCAGGCACATAACCTTGTTCTGGGGACACCTCTTCCACCATGAGGTTGTGGTTTACAGCCACAGCCTAGGCAGCCCGTGGTGAGGGCCCACGTTGCTGAGCTCACAGTTCCTAGAGCTTGAACCACGGGATAAAGTCTGGTCTGGCAAGTGCTCATTCCTCCCACAGAATTTTTGCCTCAGTCTCCTGATTTAGCATCCCTTGGAAGGGACCACACGATGGTCCTAGTCCGAGGAACATAAGAGCAGGAAGCTGAGTCACCTACTCATGAAGATTTATTTCTTCTTCATGTTTGCACAAAAAACAAAAAAGGCCCTATATTTTAGGATTGACTACAAATTTCTGTCTTCAACACAAGGCACTCTTAGGGACTTGATAAGAAAAAAGAAAAAGGTCTCTTCTCCAGTGTCTTCACAGAAGGGCGATCTCCATTTGCCCTGTGTTTTTCTGTGGCTCAGCAGCAGGAGGGCTCCCACGCCACAGCTGGCAACACCTCCCTCTCCTCCTGCTGCGCTTCCCTCCCCGCCCCCAGCCCAGCATCATTCTGCACAGCCAGCTGCCCAGCAACAAGGATTACTTCCCTCTCTGGTGACATTTTGTTCATGAATGTCATCGAACTGCAGAGATTTTGTTTAATAATACGGGACGGAGAATATCATTTCCCCTATCTTCATCCCAAAGAGAAGGTGATATGCATTTAAGTAGCAGGATGTCTGATGTCAGGCCAAGAAGGGACTTGTGTTAAAGTCCCTTGGGGTGATGGCCAAGCAGGCCCAGAGCTGATCTGGAGGGGACAGCCACATTGTACATGAATGCTCTCTTCCCACCTGATGTACACTGTCCACAAAGCCAAAGGAAAATCTCCAGCACTTTCCTCTGGAGGGCAGCTGGTGCATGGCTTGGCAATACCCCACTATCAAATCCATGTGGATGTTAGATCTAACAGGCCTAGCTCTCGATAATTACCATTAGGAGAACAATGGAATCAAGAAAAGCTAGACTCTAAAATGTGGACACATGGTGTGTGTGTGTGTGTGTGTGTGTGTGTGTGTGTGTGTGTGTGTACGTGTGCATGTGCATGCATCCGTAAGGCCTGGAGGTGTTACAGGTTTTCTTCCCCATGTGTTTCTGTAAATTTCTAGAAATAGTTCTCAAAAAGTTAATTTAAAAATTTCATGTTAGCTAGTTAGGTCACTGTTTTGCTAAAGCCTTGTGAAAAGCCACAGAAAATGAATCTGTGGGGTAAGACACATGCCTCCCTGAGTCTGAACTTTCTTTGTCAAATGCAAACAATTATTCCTGGCAACTGCCAAGTCACAGACTTTGGATCATTACTTGTGCGGCTAGGCCAAGGGTCTCTAACCCCTGGGCTACTGATGAGTATCAGTCTGTTAGTAACCTGTGCTCTACCTCCAGGCAGATCCTCTGTGACATTAGATTCTCAGAGAAGCACAAACCCTACAGTGAATGGTTCACCTGAAGGATGTAGGCTGAATGTTTCTTATGACAACCTAATGCCTGATGCCAGATAGTAGAGCTGAGGCAATGAGGGTTGCCCTGGGGAATGTAATGATTATGTGTTATGTGCCACAAATGTGTGTGTGTGTGTGTGTGTGTGT
>NW_004524753.1:4610784-4625653 GCF_000260255.1 Octodon degus | reverse complement strand
GTAACACAAAAAAAGTTAGCTTTATTTAAACATATGTGAGAAAGAATTCTTAGCTGACTACCTGACATTCCTTCTCTTTTTATCACATTGGTCCCAATTATTTAGGGTCACAAGTTCAAGCCCATGCTGGGTATTTTATTCCTTGATTAGAACTTGGAGAGTAATAAATGTGCTGGTGGTAAGACAAGGAACGATAGCACCCCTCTTCAACATTTACTGGCACTTAGATTCACAAATGACCTTGAGGAATAGGGGAGGCATTGGGAGGCCCAAATATCAGAGGTTGCTTAGCCTCTGACTGAAAATAGCAATACTTTGCTTTTGGAAAATTGCTGCTGCCTCAAAAATGATTACTAACAGGCTCCGAAGCACCCCCACCCTTATTTCTTATAGAAACAGCAGGAGTTTAAATAGGGGAAGGAAATGAAATACCAAAGTTTCGCTTTTTGCTGGATGCCAGAATCAATTAGATCTTGGTTACCTTATAGCGTGTTTGTTCCACATCATAGATCTTTTTCTCTGATACCATTTTCGGGGCAAAGAACTTGGCTAACTTCGCAAGGTAAACTCCATTCCGGAGCCCTTCCTCCAGCTCAGTGGTTGGTGGCAATTCTTCAACTAAGCAGACCTCCATCCACCTAAAAAGATTGTACAACGTTAGCAGTAACTCTGGCGGGGCCACCCTCTGCACATGAGAAGAGCAGAGTTTTGGGGTGTATGCTGGGGAGCAGGGTCTCTGGGAGGGTCTGGCAGTGTCCTGGGTGGGAAGTGAACAGAGCAGAACAGGAGATGAATGTGGGCATAATAGCCCTGAGGCGCCAGGCTCCCTTCCCAGCCAGAGCCCATCAGCCCCACCTTCAGCTGGGTCTCTGCCAATTCTCTTTGGTGCCAATGAGGGAGAAAGGCCAAACCATTTTTTATGGGTGGAATTAGTCCTGCTGACATTAAAGAAAAAATAACTCCAAGTTTATTAGCCCTTGGCAGAGGCACTTCTTGTGGGGCTTGTGCCCTGGGGAGAGCACAGTCCAAAGTACCAATCTCCACAGTCGCCTCAGCTTGGACATGACTATAGGGCAGGCAGGCAGGCAGGTAGGCACAGAAAGGGGCACCACAACTGCAGAAAGCAGGTGAGTCTTCTCTATGTAACATATAACCTTTTTTCCAATGCTGAGAATGTATTAGATGTTCTCACTTTTGGGGGAAAGTAAAGTAACTACACAGTTCTAAAAATCATCCAAGATCAGACTGGACTCAGGACACTGCACTGGTATTGCAGCAGAGAGAACTCCAGGGTCACTTCTGGCCCTAGGGTGACCTGGGGGAGAGGCCAGGCCTGTTTACACTCTCCCTGGTGTGTAGAATAGAAAGAGGAGAAGGCATATGATCTTAAATGACCACCACCTGCAGGAAGAGCCAAGATTCAGGCATGCATTCTCAGGAGGAAACCTGCCACCAGCCAGGGTTCACACACAAGTCCGCATCATCCAGGCAGGTCCCCTTGGAAATCACCGACACCAAAACGTCCCATATCCTCTGCATCTGGAGGGTGGCAATACACTGTGCAGAGATGCTGCCAGCTGAACCTAATCCAACCTGCAATACTTAAAATGTCTGTGCTGCTTGTAGCTCTTGATGGCATCCTTCAAAGCTCAGTAAGCTTCTAGTAAGTAGAGTAATTACGGACCACTTATAAGGCACAACTAGAAATGGAACAGATGAGAAAATCTAAGCATAAGCACTACCTTTAAAGAGCATTAAATACTGTATAGCTGGTTGCTTAGTATGAGGGTTTGATTCCCAGCATGGCAAAAACAAACAAATCTACCTCTGTGTGTGTGTGTGTGTGTGTGTGTGTATGTGTGTGTGTGTCCACCTGTCTGTCCGTCCATCCATCCATCCACCCATCCACCCACCCAACCACCTACCTATCTATCTATCTATCTACCTACCTACCTACCTACCTACCTACCTACCTACCTACCTATCTACCTACCTACCTACCTCTGAGATGATAATGCAATTTGAAGGAAAAACCAGAGAACGTGTGAAAGAGACTGTGTCCATAGTTACATGGTAAAGCACAATAAAAGAGTCTGAGAACAAAGGAAAATATTGGTTAAGCACCAGAGTAATCAGTAAAAACATCAGGAAGGTGGTGGGATCTGGACTTAGCCTAGAGGAACAGAGATCTGGGACGACAACAAGAGAACCTGCAGCAGAGAACAATAGCCGTCCAAAGGCCTAAAAAATCAGCATGCTGCTAGAGAAAAGCCATGGGCCTTGGGCATTTGGGGCTCCCAGGAAGAAAGTAGAATGGGCACCTACCATGCACTGACAGAGGAAGTGAGCTATTAGAGACTAGCCCGGGAGGAGGAATGCTGACATGTGTTGCCCCAGGGAGCTCCCAGCAGCTTCACAGCGGAGAACTGACACACCAATGGACCACAATGGTTACAGCAATTTAATCACTAATGGGTACCTCAGAGACCCAGGTTTTTTTTAGGCCTCTTCCACTGTGAGGAGCAAACACAAAGAAATGAGGAGAAAAAAACCAAGAGACATCTCAAGGAAAGCTTAATAAGACTTGGTAACAGCTTGGTGGCAAGGGGAGCGGGTTTAAAGCAAAGAGAAGTAACACAGGCCAGGGAGAGGGATGGGACACAAGGGAGTCCCAGAACTCAGCCACCAGGAATGGTGCAACTACAAGCTGGTCCTCTAACTTCTGGGACCCCAGGTCTCTCCTCTAGTAAATGTGGGGGTGGTGGCAAGGAGACTGGATAATAAAATTCTTCTCAGTTCTAGTGTCTTACAGGATGATGAAATTGGAAAAGCAATTTCATCATTGAAAAAAGTGATGAGGATCAACTTAATTTTCCACATATCATGAATGTCTTAGCAACTTTCTCACTGCTGATAGAAAATATCGGCAGCCAGAACTTAAAGGAGGAAAGATTATTTTGGATCAGTTTGTAGAGGTTCAATACATAGTTGTTGGAAGGCAGGACATTATAGCAGAGGTACATAGCAGAGAAGAAACAGTCCATGACAGGGTGGGAAGGATGCCGCAAGTCTTTCTTTCTTTCTTTCTTTCTTTCTTTCTTTCTTTCATTCATTCATTCATTCATTCATTCATTCATTCATTCATTCTAACCATGCTAATAAGTTTGTTGGTTGGTGCCACCTACACACTTACACCTTTCTTTTTCGGTGAATCTATCACTCACACTGAGAACTACACTAAATCAATCAGCAGATTAATTCAGTAACACACCCATTATTCAGCCACTCTCAAAAGCCCAAGCTATGAGTACATGAAGTTTAGGGGGGATATTTAGATATGTCACAAAAATGAATAAGGTGAACAAGGTGTATGAAATGAATAGGGTGTATGATCTTTGCTTCAAATAAACTGAAATAAGAACATCATGGATGTGCTAAGTTTTAAAAACGTGATCAGTAGTAATGCTTCCCTAAACAACACATCAGGGCACACTAAGAGCTAACACACTAGAACAAGCATGTCAGTCAGCTTTCTGACATTATAACGGAAAACTGAGATAGCCAACTCTAAAGATATAAAGTTCATGTTGGCTCATAGTTTTGGAGGTTCTGGCCCAAGCTTGGGCCTCTGGAGGAGGTACTGGATGGCGAAAAAGGAGTAAGTGGTAGAGTCAACTGCCTCATTGTCAGGAAGCAAATGACAGAGCAGGGACTAGGGCTCCAAGTTCCCCCTTCTGGGTCATCCTACAATGACCTCAGGGCCCATCCTTTCAAAGGTATAGCACACTTCTCAACAACACTGCCCTGGGACCGAGTATTTGATTCACAGGTACCAGGGCATGCTCAATGTCCTGACTACTGCACCACCTTAAACTAAATAAACTCAGTGCTGCCTTATGTCGTTTCACATTGAAACACAACCTATGTTTAACCAATAATGTTTTCACATATTTATTTTATTTTATTTTATTTATTTATTTTTATTTTTTGGGTGGAACTGGGGATTGAACTCAGACCCTTGAGCTTGCCAGGGAAGCACTTATTCCACGGAACCACCTCTCCAGCCCCTGTAAACTAACATTGCCTTTTTTTTTTTTTTGGCAGAACCAGGGATTGAACTCAGATCCTTGCATTTACCAGTCAAGCTCTTATCCTACTGAGCCATCTCCCAGGCCCCTAATGTTTTCAAATAATTATCTTTAGAAAAAGTTAAAAATTTTCACAAAATTTTTAACAAATACTTTATAATAACCTGTAATTGGAGTATATGTGTGTGGTGGAAAAACTGAGAATTGAGAACAAAGGGCAACTGAAGTATGTTTACAATTTGGACTTGATTTTAAAAAGAAAGACAATCCCTTTTATTTCTGTCTATATGAGAATACATGTGCAGTCAGTAAACACTGCCTTTCTATGGTCCTTTTTGGGGATATAGGTCAGTGGTATAGCACTCGTCTGGCAAATGAAAGCCCTGAGTTCAACCCTTAGCACCACAATAACAAACATACACATAATGGGAACTCAAATATAGTTATTAAGTGAAGGATCTAAGTGCTGCAATTACATTATAAAATTTATTGGAATGTGGGCAAAGATTTATAAAATACTGCTTTTAGACATCAATGGCAATGTCTCCTTTTCACTGTGTTGCAGCCAAAAGATGATGCTGTTATCAATGACAGTGTTTATGAAGCACAGCACTATTTTAATACTGGATTTAATGTTCTGTGGGGATTGTCATTTAATCTTCTCAAGCACCCTGCAAGGAAAAGGTGCTATTAGAGTCACCATTTGCAGATGAATTTTTCATCTACTTTTCTCAGATCCTGATGACTTTCTGAGATGATTTCTCAGTTCTTTTGAGGCTCACAAAAGCCAAAGCCACACTTGAGAAGTGAAATAACCTGATAAAGCTTCTAAAGGCTTCTGAGTGTCTAACTCCAATTTGTAATTTCTTACTAGTCACCTAACAGAAGACTGAAAGTACAGGCCCCCAGCCTCATACAAAGCAAAAGTGATAACAAGGCACCCCCAGCCACTCTGAGCAGAAGCAGGAGTCTCATGCTTGGAGATTCAAGTGCTGCTATGGTTTGCTGTACAAGGTCGGAGGACAACAGGCTTGCCCTCTTTTCTACCTATCTGACCACAGGCATCATAAGTGGTCCAAGCTGCCTCTTGTGGGATTTGTGGCAAGACAGATGGTGACTATTGGAGGCTGAGAGACTATGTAAACAGAGCCACCCACTGGGGATCTCCTGCAAGCTTTACCCATGATCCCAAGGACTTTCCTGTGAGTATTCATCTTGGAAACTCCTATCAATCACTGGTCGGTGTGTGGTCAATAAACACAAGGCTACTCTGAGACCAGTGACACCCTGCTGACAGTCTGCCAAGGGGCACTTAACACTATTCTAAATCTAAGAAGGTATCTCCCAGTGCAGCATGAACAAAGATGTACAGACTTCTAAAATAGTGTATGTCATGATCATGTAAATGTGCTTTTATAGTAAACTTAGTTTCTTTCTTTTTTTTTAATGTAAGGAAGAAACCTTCAAGCACAGAGTGTGTATTATTCAACCCAAAGGCTGGGAGACAGCTATGAGTGGCTGCTGGGCCAGGTCTGTATCTTCAGTTCCACATCTTTGTAAGGGTGAGGGCTGGGATTGACCATAGGTAGGGGGAACTGAGTTTCACTGTCCGTACGCTAACCTCACAAAACTTCCCATGGATTTGCCTCTGCCCTAGACTACTCTGCCCTACATGCCAGAGCCCACGGCAACCTTGAAAGAGAATGTGGAAGGACTCTCATGAACCTGTGGCCAGGAGTAACTTTAAAAAAAAAACCCTCATCCTTCCCAACATTATTGAACCTCACATGAGCAGGAATGAAACTTCCATTGCCATCCCAACCACAGAGGCCTATGTAGTACTTGGCCAAGTTCTAAGCATGACTTTTACATTCTATCAGGGATCACACTTCTGCAATTCTAGCTGCAGAGTCAACTGGCTGAAGGTTTAGGTGGCCTGGCCATGTGATCACTGCCTGTATGTAGTAAAAAGTCACTTAAAACTCTGAGCATTGGGTTTTAGTAAATTATAATGAAACTTAACATGATGGTATAATTATGTTCTTCATTAACATCTTTGCTGATATAAAACCCACATGCCATACCTTTGCCCACTTAAGACATACAATGCAATGGGGCACAGTATACTCACAGCATTGATAAACCATCCCCATTATCAGTTTTAGAATGTTTTATTGGCCTCCAAAAGAAATTCTACACTTACTTACTGCCATTCTTTATTTACTCCCAGTTCTTCCATGCCACTCATTTACTCTCTCCCTGTAGACTTATCTAGTCTGAATATTTCATATAAATGGAATGATATACTATGTGGCTTTTTTGACAGTCTTCTTTTACACAGCATACCATTTCCAGAGTTCATCTGTAGTGTAAGGATGCATCCAAACCTCATACCTTTCTATTGCCCAATCCATTGCGTGGATATATTTACTTATCAATTCACTAGTTTAGGGGTATTAGTCCCCACCTCTTCACTTTGGGTTATTATGAATAATGCTCTACAGACACTAGTGAATATGTTTTTAGAAGGACATAGTTGTCAGTTCTCAGGCTGATCCTCAAGAGTGGAACTGCTGGTTTGAGTAATTCTAAACTTAATCATTTTAGTACTGCCAGGCTGTTTTCCAAAACAACTGTGATGAAGATTACAACTTTCAACACTTACCTGTTTTTCTAATTATAGACATCCTAATGGCCACAAAGTTGCATCTTGTCTTTTCATTTCCCTGATACTGAATGGATATTCACTAGTACTGAATGTCTTTTTATGTGCTCAAGCCCACTGGTATGGCCTTAGAGAAATGTGAATTCAAATCCATTACTCGGGTTTTAGTTGGTTTTCCTTTCTTAGTGATAAAAGTTCTTCATGGGCAGGGGAGACAGCTTGGTAGTCTAAGGGCCTTGTTGGCAAGAGTTTGATCTCTGGTACTGCATGCTATACGGGCCCCACGCATGCCAAGCCAGCCCTGAAACTGGGCCTAGTGGCGCACATCTGTAATTCCAGGGTAGGGGAGGCTGAGACAGGAGGATCGCTATGAGTCTGAACTGCAAAGTGAGACCCTGTTCAAAAAAAAAAAAAAAAAAAAAAAAAAAAAAAAAAAAAAAAATCAACCAATAAACCTAAAAACAAAACAAAAAATTCTTACAGTACCTTTTGTAAAACAAAAAGCTTTACCTTTTGATGTACTTTTGTACTCATATTTTTGGTGTCATTTAATAAATCACTACCTAACAAAGGTCACAAATGTTTGTTTTCTTCTAAGAGCATTATAACTTTTAATTTAGGTCTCTGATCCCTTTGAAATATTTTTTGTATACAGTGTCAGGTGAGAGTCCAATGTCATTCTTTTGCATGTGGATATACAGTGGTATCTCAGTCTGATTTGGTTCCTGACCAATTTGTTTTTATTTATTTGTTTACTTATTTATTATTCTGTATATAAGGCAGGGTCTATAGGGTCTTACTACGTAGATCTAACTCATAGTGATTCTGTTTTCAGTCTCCCAAGTGCTGGGATTACAGGCGCACGCCACCATACCCAGTCTCAATTGCCATCTCAGCATGCCCTGTGGGCAGGGCCAGCATGTCACACCGGGGATCGAACCCTGGCCACTGCGCTTTGCCTAAGCAGGTGCTTTAGTCCACTGAGCTATCAGGTCAGCCCTTGTTTTACCAGAATCATAGTAAGAGTTGAGCTTGTGAACCAAAAGCCCATGTAATTATCTCAGCACCATCAGCAGCAAAGGCTGCATTTATCCAACTGTCTGGGCACCTTACAATAACAAATCAGTTGACAAGAAAAGCAGATATTTATTTTAAAGTTCTCAATTCTATTCCAACAATCTATTACTTATGTATAGACATTACAAATTATAAAAGTCAGGCAAGTCTTTCCATGCTATAAAGAGAATGTGTTCAAATCAAAAAATCCACAGAAAAGAAAATTTCAATTGTCCCAGCAGCCCTCCTGCCACCTTTCACCACTACTTTCCTGCTCTGTTTATTAGCCCACTACACCAGCCCCACTTCAAAGTCAAAGCCAAAGGATCTCTTCTGAGCCCCTGAAGGGCTGCTAGCGACCCTCTCTTTCCTTCCCAGTGTGGAAGGAGCCTGCCTGTATTGCTTACTTTCTCTTCTTTCTGCAGGTAAGCTGGGCATCACTCCTGTGCCTCAGAAGAACAAAATGTGAGTAAGAGAAATTTCCTTTTTAATATTCAAACTGTTTTTGGCCAACCTGTGGTGTGTGTGTGTGTGTGTGTGTGTGTGTGTGTGTGTGTCTGTGTCTCTGTGTGTGTGTGTGTGTGTGTGTGTGTGCAACTGAGGTGTATATATGTATCTGTATGTGTAAATGTATGAGAGCCAACCCATGTGAAAGCAGAGGAGGAAAAAAGTAAGAAAAAAAATGACAAAGGAAATAAAGAAATTTCCAATAATTATTCTGTCTTTCAAGGGGGAAAATAAAGGTCACAAAAATTCCAGGGCATGTGATACATTTCTTTTGTACTCTGTTGTATTTTACATATCATATGAAAGTTGTCTTGCAATATTTTGAGTTGTTGTTCAAGAAATTGCCAACCATAAATCTTGGTCTACATCAAACAGTGCTGTATGGAATAAACGTGCCAGAGGTAGAAGTGCTGACCAAGCACAGAAAATGTGTTTTTCTGCATAAGCCTCCTTTATGCAGTTCTCTGTTTGGTAAATTTTCAGGTATCATAAGTCAATTTTCCCCCCAGTGTTTAAAAAAAATCAAATGTGATTATTTTGTTTTATAAAGAATATAAAGAGTCTAATCCTTCTTATGTATAGAATAATTGGTCACTCTTCACCATCTGTGCCATAATAAAATAAAATAAAACAAAAATAAATAAATAAATAAATAAACCAAACCAAACCAGAAAGCCCACACTAAGTTTACATGGGAAATGTATTCATTAGTTATAGATGACACCAAACTGTCACCACAATTCTATCAACCTTCTGAGCACAGAGGAATGTGAACGTAGGAGAAAACACACTGCAAAGCTGATGCAGGCAGCCACGGGCTGCCATCTTCTTCTCATAGAAAACATACTTGATTTCCTACAAGAAAGTGATATAAAATAGTATTTTCTTTAAAATATAAAAGAATACACGACTTTGAGATGGAGCAGGAATGACACAGACCTTAGGACTTATTTCCCATTGCCTTTGTTAGGATGGAAATGATACAGCCCAGTTGCTGGGTTTGGTGAATAAATACTTCCCAACTGTGTCCCTTGGAATACTGTCAGCACAATGGTAATGGAAATTCCTGGTAGAAATACAGTGTTCTAGTGATTTTGGAAGCTAGCTCATGTGAGTTGTGACCTCGGATATTTAGCTAAAGAAAGTTTTAAATCTTTTGGCCTTTTTGAGGCAGGCTTTTGCTACATAGTTCTGGCTAGCCTTGACCTCACTTTGTAGCCCATGCTGGCCTCAAACTCGCAGCAATCCTCCTGTTTCAGCCTCCCGAGTGCTGAGATTACAGGTCTGTGCCAGCATACCTCTTAAGCAGCAGTGAAAGCACAGCCTGGGGCTGCCTGTTGCTTACAGTAAAACACAATAGGAGACAATGAAATTCAAGGCAGTGGAATTGTGAAGCAAAACAAATGAAACCTTAAGACTTGGAAAATTCTCTACCAGTCCATACTGCAAAACACTAGAAAGCATGTTCTTGGGGAGAACACCAATGATGTAGCTGGACACAATCACCCCATAAAGAGATCACAGCATGAATCACAGATCTAATTAAGGCATTGCAACAGAAGCCAGAGACAGAGATGGGTCACATTAGCAGAAATAAGACTAGCTTGGACTACAGGAGACATACAAGATAAAAATGAAGCAAAACTGCCAGACTTCTGGGGTTCTACAAGATGGACTAAGCAGTGTTGTCCTTCAAGAAGAGAATAACTTTTTCCATCCAAAGTCCCAAAGGTAGGGCCAAGCATGAAGCTGTGCACTCCTTACTTTCAAAGGATGAGGCTATCTGTGCTTGGTTTCAGTGGACCAAGTTACCGTGATCCAGAACATCAGTAAGGATGTGAGTAGATGCTGCCACCATAGTAGGCCAGGAGAATGGAGAGATTTAGTAAGCAGTGAGAATTATTTTCAAGTCTTAAAATTTAATGTACCATGCCCTGCCAGGTGTTGGGACTTAAACTTTAGATCCATGCCCCCTTTCCTCTAATTTCTCCTTTCTGGAATGGGAACACATATCCTACACTTGTCCCATGATAGTATTATGAAAAACAAATAACCTACCTCATTTCAGAGGTTTATAGTTGGAGATGAATTTCTGTCTTGAAGCAACTTATACCTCAAGTCTCACCCACCCTGATCCAGAAGCTGTTTAGAGGACATTTGAGACTTAGAATGGAAGCTGTAATGGGTGTCAATCACTGCGTATGAAAAAGACATGGATCTGGGGGGTGTAGAGGGCAGTGTTACAGACAGAACTCTGTCCCTCCCAATTTATATGCTGAAGTCCTAACTGGCAATCTCTCAAAGTGTGCCTGAATTTGGAGACAGGACCTCTAATGAGATGGTTAAGTTAAAGAGAGATCATGAAGGTGGGTTATAGTCAAGTCTGATTGGTATCCTTGGGAGGGGAGAATAAAGCCAAGGAGAGAGGATTCGGAAGCAACTAAAACTGCAGACACCTTGATCATGGATTTCCAGCCTCCGAAACTAGGAGAAAGTAAATTTCTATAGTCTAAGCCACTCCATCTCTGGCATTTTATTTAGGGTGGCTCAAGTAAACTAATACACTAGCTAAATCATCAATTGCCACCCCACATCCAAAACCCCTCAGCTAGTTGTATTTTGTCTTAACTGCCTTTAATATGACCTGGAAGATTATACAGTTATCTAAAATGCTTGGGCCAACTGTTTTAGATTTAAGAATATTTGCATAGATAGATAGATAGATAGATAGATAGATAGATAGATAGATAGATAGATAGATATAGATATAGATATATTAGGGATAGAAGCCAGGTCTAAACCTAAAAATTCATTTATGTTCTGTAAACACCTCAGACACATAGGCTGAAGGTGATTTCACACAGTAGTTTTAGTGCACCTTCATTTTAACTGTGACCTGTCACATAAGGTCAGATGTGAAATTTTCTTCCCATTTGTGACCTTGTTGTTAATGTTCAAAAAGCTTTAGAATTTTGGAACACTTTGGATTTCCATCCTCTACCATATTTATTTATCGAACTGACTTATCCACATTGAATGTAAACTCTTTTGAAGCAAGAGTCATGAGCACAGTGGACAAAAGAACACACTAACATTAGTATGCACAGCACTGAGCCCCAGCTCGGCCACTTGAGTTATGTGCTCTATGGCTCACAGCCTTGGCCTGCCTCAGGGTCCTTATCTGTAAGATGGAGACAGTAACAGTCCTGCTTTAAGAGCATTGTTGCGAGTTAATGGAAGGAAATACTAGGACCATGCCTGGTGCACAGGAATCACCATTGGTGGTAGCTAGTATTGCCTCTGACATCCCAGGACCACTACCATTCCCAGCTGCCAATATACAGTAGCCCACTGTTTGCACCTGTCCTTCAACACGGCTTCATGAGCGGCCCCTGAGACTCACCCCCTCAGGAAGCGTCCCTGTATCTCCCCTCATCACTGCCTGCTGTGCTCCTTGGTTACTCATTCCTCACCTTACAAATTCTACTGCTTTTGATAAGGTGCAGACTGAGATTGGATTTAGGAGGGGCTATGAAAACACATATGCTCACAGTGGCCAGGTTTGCACTCTAAGGAGGCTCCCACAATGCTGAGAATGCCAACGGCAAACAACCGCAGCTCAGGCTGCTTAGCACCTTGACTGGCACTTAGCAGATACTTGGCACTTACACAGAAGTATTCTTACACTCCTCTGATGAGACCAACATTATAACCCTTTAGTAGAGCAGCACAAAGAGAGGCTTAGAGAGCTAAGTGACTTTCTCCAGACGACACAGCTACTAAGCAGCTGAGCATAATTTAAATCTAGGTTGTCAGCAGTGCTGTACACATCATTACTACACTCCACTCTGCTTTGACAAATCCTTTGTGATCAAAGCAATGAACAGTGCTTACGCTCAGTTCCTAGGAAACTCACACTGCAGCCTTCTAAAACTAAAAGAAGCCAGGGCCAGAGAGATAAATCAGCAGTCTAAGTGCCTGCCTGGCAAGTGCACCGACCTGGGTTTGATCCCCGGTACCACATGCTATGCTGGCCCACACAGAGCTGACCACTGAAACTGGGTGTGGTGGTGCATGCCTGTAATCCTCCCCACCACTGGTGGGAGGCTGAGACAGGAGGACCACTATGAGTCAGCTGCCTAGTGAGACCTCTTACCAAATAAATAAATAAATAAATAAATAAATAAATAATAAAAAACAAAACAAATAAACAAAAAACCTAGAAGAAGCCAGTTTCAATCCAAACTGTGTTTCCCTAATGCAAAGTGTGGCTATGCTTCCATGCTAGCTAGCCAATGGTGTCCAGACTCCTTGGGACTGGCTGATGTTTCTAGAAGCCTCTGTGGAGCACAGCTGTGTGCTGGACCTTAGGCTCCACTAACCCCAGCTTCAACTCACTCCTGCAACTTGAGTGTCATGATTACCTTGAGCTACAACAATCTCTGTACCACAATTTCCTCTTTCAGAAAATTGGGAACAACACTAGTTTTAGCGGGTGTGACCATGAAAACAGATCACAAACATGGAATTACCTAGCTAAAAAGTACCCAGCAGACAACAGATGCTTCAGAAACCATTGTTCATACAAAGAAATAAAGGAAGATAGGAAGCCGAGTTGACTTGAAGCCAACCACACTGTCTTCCATGGAGCTGACCAACCACTCATTCCTGAACATGTAAGATCTACAATCTTCTAGCAGAGACCACTGTGCCACACAACGTCCTTCTGGAAAACACCTTGTCCAGAGCACCTCAGATCAGTGACAAAGTGGGTTTGTGTCATGTAGGTTCCCAGGAACTTGCTGCAGGTAACTAGGTTATCTCACCCATGTGCAGTGCAGCGAATGCACTTTCCACTTTGCAAGATAACCACTAGCTGGAATGCAGCATCAAGAAAAAAGAACCGAAAGTACTGGACAGCAGTTTCCTGACACAGGATTCTCATCTCAGGCTTCCGCATAAATTTGGCTTAAACACTCATCTGAGACTCGATGAAGCAGAATCTCCTGGGGCTTGTCTTGCACTGTGCACATGACCTAACCACAGAATAACCACTGCTGTTGCACTTTAAGCACTTCTCTGTCCTGGTGCAGGCAGGAAAATGAAAGCAGCAAGCTTCCTAAGATCACCGTAAACTTAATCAGCCACAGCTCTTTCCTGTCCCTTACTCCCCTTCTGACAGTCCAAATGTTCAATAGGGTAATTCAAGAGTGGAAATTCTAGAACATAAAAGGTATGCAGAGCTAAAGCTAAAGCCAGGCCAACATATGAGACACGATGTAGGGTTCCTTCCCCTCCGTGTCTGGTCTTATGCTCAGGGTAAGTCTCTCAGAGGTGGAGAAGGAGATTGAGATAGGAAGATATGTTCCTCTAGAGTCTCAAAGGTCAGAGTGCAGAGCTCTTAGCAGGTACCCTGAAGGAACAGCACAAGATGACACTACTGAAAAGTATAATTGAGAAATGTCACTTCAGTGTCATCCTCCGCGCCTTCCTCTTCTGGTTAAATCCTACATCATTTGCCCAGCCCTTGTTGATTTACCCCGCCCCCACCACCAGCTGTACTCAGGAAGTGACAAATGGGGACTCACTAGATGCCATCAGTCATTGTCAAGAGGAGAATGAGAAGAATACAACATATGTTCTTGCAAATGCCTCCCACTTCGCTCTACTACCTCCTCCTCTCTACCGGCACCCAATCTCTACAAGCCATTTTTAATTTCCCTTCAAAAGAAATGTAGAAGGAGCAAATTAAAGGAGTGTGAAGCACCGTTTTCTTTCCTGTGTTTGTTATAGCTCACAGTTTCTGAAGGCCAGAATGAGGCAGAGCTGCATACAAGGCTCCTTCCAATGCCAGCCACAGTGAGGGGAAGGGTAGATGGTGGTGAAGCCAGGGCTCAGCTGGGGTGAAGTGGGCAGCTGAGCAGCAGAGTGCAGATGGTGTTCTCGGCACCTCGCTCCACAGACAGGATTGCCTGCTCCTGCGCTGACCATGATGGCTCTTGATAAGACCAATTCCTATGGTAACAGCTCTGTATATAACGCATTAAAAATAAACCAGCAATGCTGGAGGACAGACACTTGCGTTCACTTCTGGGAACAGAGACAGAATGTGGCAGCTTGCATCCAAGGCCACAGAATTTCTCCTTAGCTCTATAATTCATTATTTGTATTTTGCTGGCTAAATAACAAAATAATAAACAACAACAAGATCATGATGATGTTAAAAATCAGCAACTTCAAAGTCCAATGATAGGAAAGATTGTAACGTTATACTACATATATATATATAGATGAAAGACTACATGGCTTTAAAATCTAGGATGGTAATTTAGTAAAATAGAGGAAAACTGACAGGGTAACTTAAAAATAATTTTATAAATTTATGCACTTTTTGTTATTTATATCCACACTTTAGTTATGGAAAAAAAAATAATTTGGTTTAGGTTAGAATTCTGGAGTTTCTAGGGGCTGGGGAGATGGCTCAGTGGAATAAGCACTTCCCTGGCAAGTGCAAGGGCCTGAGTTTAATCCCTGGTTCTGCCAAAAAAAAAAA
>NW_004524753.1:4599758-4610684 GCF_000260255.1 Octodon degus | reverse complement strand
GTTTTCTTAAATTCATTTTGTGATAAACAAGTATTAGTTTAAAATATTAGGAGAATAATTAATCGTTGCTTCAATTATTTTCAAAATCTCACATCTACCCTACACAGACAGGTAATGACAAGGAGGACTACCTCCAGCAAAATGGGTGGGGGGGGGGAGTGCCGGAGCTCCTGAGACCAGCTATGGAGCAGAGTGAAAGAGCCACTGCTTTTACACAGACTAAAAACCCATGCTGTAAAATGACACATTACAAAACTACATGCAATCCACACGATACGTTTTCTACACATCCTGGTGGTTACCTATGCAAGGGAAGGGACTAGAGGTAAAAGGAAGTAACTTCGGGGGTTCAGCACAATCCAGTACCCACCACGGGCCAGTGGGACCCTGCACCTGTCCCAGGAGCGTAGTTAGCTGGCTGTGCAGCTGCCATCCTCCTGCGGCCACGCATGGCTCTGGGGTCACGAAGTCAGCTGCACACTGTGGCAGCAGCGGGCACTTCCTCTGCATGACGCATGCTCTGCTCTCTACAGCAGCTCCTTACATGACACCACTTCTATGTGCTCCCAGAGTCTAATTTCCTTCTGTTTAGAACCAGACCTGAGAGCTGCAGGAAATCATCATTCCTGGGAAGTCATTAAACAAATAACCAATGGCATAGACGACCCGGTTATACAATTGCACGTTTTGCATATAGTAGTTCTGTGTCGATATAAATAAATTCACACATGCGCACACTCAGGCCTGCTGCATACCTCATCCTGCGGTATCCATAGGGACTGGTTTCAGGACACTCTCCCCCAGGAATACCCAAATGCATAGATGCTCAAATGCTTTCTATAAAATATTTGCATATAACCCATGTGCATCCTCTTATATACTTTAAACCATTTCTAGATTACTTGTAATAATACAATGCAAAGCTATGTGCATAGCTGCTGTATTGTTGAGGGAGTAAGAAGGAGAAAAATGTCTTTACATGTTTAAAGACCCTTTTAACTTCCAAATTTTGATCCACAACTGGCTGAAACCTTGGTCATAGACCCCATGACTATTGAGGGCCATGTCTAGTTATTTCTCTATATAGTTCTCTCTGTATGCATAGTTCTCTTAACCAGTATAATGAATTAACTATTCAGAAATCATCTCTGATAGGTTACAAAAGAAACTCCCACAGGTGGTTACCTCTATAGAGCAGACCAGGAGGAGGAAGACTTAATTTCCACCGTGTACCCTTCTCTTGGACCTTTTAAATTTTGTACCATGTTTATATATGACTACAAATAAAAATTTTAAAGTACTTAATTGAGCAACCACCCACTCTGTACACATAATATTACAAAATAAACCTATGAAGTAAAATGTTCCCATCATGCCAGAGCCAGCAGGAAGCTGGCCAAGTCCTCCTCTCTAATCCAGCTCTACTCTGCTTTCTCTCCATTTCCTCCTGGCACCTCTGCCCCCAGCTCGGCAACGAGGCGCTCACAAGGTGGCAGCATCTGCTTCTGGGCCAGCCTGGTTCTCTCAGTTTTCTCTGCAGGTTAATAATTAACTGCATTCCCGCTACCCAGAATGCCTCCCTAGGACCTAAGTCAGCTAGAGGCTGCTGTCTCTGCCACATGTCCCTGCTTTGGGGTCTCAACATGGGGTCTTGGCCCCAGAACCCAAGTCTCCTCTGACCGAGGTGAGGCTGCAGGAAAGACAGGAGTCTTGGGGGCTCCTAATGCCTTTGAAAGTATTTTAAATGCTTATAAATTAATGTCATTTTCTTAGGTTTGGCTCTTTGCACAGAATAGCAGCGAGTGTGCTGCAGAGGCCACAGGAGACACTGCCTGACTCACGGGTCCTGTCCCTAAAGCATGGTGAGAACACAGTGTCCCAACACCAGCCATGACTCCTTGTTTAGTTCTTGTGAAGTGTGAGAATCCCCAGAAAAGTCAGTCCTGACTTACTTGTCCAACAATGCCATTTTGTTCTGCCCTGCAATAAACATCAGAAATACAGAAAACTTTTTCTGTGATAATCCTTACAGAAGGGGAACAGCACATCATATAAATAAAAGCAATCCCACCTTACCCATCTTAGGGGAAAAATATGATTTGGTGTTCTTGGGAGGAGGGGCAAGAAGAACCCAGGAAATAAATTTGTATGTGATAAAAAATAAATAGAAATGTAACCTCTACTGGGTATGATGGCACTGTGGGGAGGCTGAGGCAGGAAGAGCACAAATTCAGGCCCACTCCAGGTATTGGTGACTTACTGAGAGCCTGTCACAAAATAAAAACTTTAAAAGGTGATACGGTTACAGTTGATTGAAAAGGCTCCAGGTTTAATCTCCAGTATCAAAGAAAAAAAATTCACTCTTCAGTGAAAATTGTAACATTAGGAAAAATAAAAAAGCCAAGAAAAGCCCAATAATTCAGAGGAAGAAACTGGCTGGAACAAACACAGTTCTGAGATGCGTGCCTGGGCTCCCCTCTTCCTCAGGAGGCAAGGCCATGGAAGCAGCTTGGTGGGTGAGGAGGTTTCTGGTTGCCTGGGCACAGGACTAGAGGGCTGTGAGAAGATATGTGTCCCAGGTGAAGAGGTTGGAGGGGACCCCCCCTTGCTCACCTCATTGGGATCTGCCAGTCACTGGAGTGTTTTACCTTCTGTCAAGGTGATAGCGACCACACAGAGAAAGAGGCTGAAACCACAAGGACAGTCATGCGACGGTTTTCGGGAACAGGAGCTGGTTATAAGAGACCTCTTTTCCACTGCAGCTATCTTGGGTTTCAGGAAATGCAGCTTGAGGGACAGCAGAGCAGCTCCGAGCAATAACAACTCATGTTGGGGGTGTCCTTGGTTGGCTTGGGTTTCACAATACCTCCCAGCCTCAACCCAATACCTTTCAGGCTAGTTATCTGAAAGATACAGGGGTCTGAAGCTGACCAGCTAGCTTTATAAGCTAAACATCTAGAGACACTGCCAACTGCCTTTTCCTGACCAGGCTCACAAACGGCTCCTATTTCCTGAGCCATAATTCTAGTGAATACATAGAATATTAAATAGACAGCACACACACTCAACATCTTCACATATGTGAAGAGTAGAGTTCTTGATAATGTAACTCTGCACCAGAATAAAGATGTTAAGGGTACAGAATTAGGTGACAACGAACTAAGGCCCAGGGCAGGGCTGAAGACAGCATTGTCCCCTATGAACACAAATAAAACATAATTTAAATTATTCAAGGAAAGGGGAAACAATTTAAAATAACTTTTAATTAGTGGGTCTCATCTATTGGCAGGACCTGATAACCATGAGACTCCAGGCACACAAGATGGATCAGGAGATTTCAGATGTAATCAGGAGCCAAAGTGTCAGTGGAAGTATTGAGTAGCAAGGCAGAGCAGAAGTATTAGTCATATCTAATCACCTAAATTATTTACATAAATTGGAATCAACCCAGACCAACTTTAGCCTCGGAAAACCCACTCTAGCAAACAGATACCAGCCTGGGTGTGGCAGGCAGGAGAAGCAGGCTGGGTGGGGCTGTCGGCCACAGCTCCAGGCCTCTGCTGCCTGGGGTCTCAGAAGCAAAAAAGCCAGATGCATACACGTTCTGAGGCTGCCAAGCCAGTTCAACACCAGCTTGTTCAGTGAAGTACACCTGAAACTGACAGGCTCTCACACTCAGCTGCTCTTGGGCAGGTGAAGGCTGCAGGCCCTCGGTGGCGCCTTCCAGAGCACTCTTGAAGTACAAGCAGGCTTTCTCCATGATAAAAAGCACCTCCGAAGAAGCCATGCAAAAGTAAGACAGCAGGGAAATGCAGACAAAATTTAGGCAAATACCGCTTCACAGCCCTTGGCTATTTTAAACAAAACCCACAGGAAACAATCCAGCTGCTGAGGGCATAGAGACACGGCTACGTCCTTCTATCCCTGTGTGATAGTGTGTAGGCCCTCAGCCTCCCTGATACTCAGCTCCTGCATCCTCAGGTGAGCAAGAGTGAATCTGCCTCCATCAGAGCTACCCTTTCACTCCTGTACCTCCAGTGGCTTCCCTTTTTCTCTTGTATCTGCTGAGAAAATACAGCTTCTGCACACCTCATTCACACCTGTATAACATGAGCTTGTGTCAACTGACCATTTTGGTGTATGAAGAAGACAAAGTGATGCATACAATCTGTCCAAGAAAGTGCACCATTCTGTTTCCAAGTTCCTGCAATGTACAGGTAGGTGAAGGAAAGTATGAAGAAAACTTGGAGAACCTTGAACCCTCTGTTCCTATAAATAGTTAAAATACCATCCATTCTACAGCACCACCTAAAGCCAGGTACACTTTAAGCCTGGCGCTTGTGACGGTGCACCAAGGGCTGCTCAAGGAGAAATGCCAGGCACACAGAACGGGCACTGCCAGAAAGACAACATTACCAGGGTTTGAGGGACACTAATGTGCAGGGGTACAGTTGAGCAGGGCTCTTACCTTACTACTGAAATTGTACCCAATGCCCAGAGCTGAGGGTAGGGGCCAGAACACTCGGGCCCCACGAAAGGTGGCGTGGTAGATGTTAGCTTTGGGGCAAGCTCATTCCTAGTGCAGGTTACTACCTGCTGCCCCCACAAGCCAGGAGTATGGTCCAAGAGAAATCTCTGGGGAACCAAGGCCCTGGAGAAGCGGAAACAGGCCTCCTGTTCCTTATCTGGCTGCTTGCTGGGCTTCACACAGGGTATGTGAGAGAGCTGGGGAAATATGGCATGCATCCCTGGAGAGACTGGGTGCAGATAGCTACCAACCCAAGCCTGGTCCATGTTTCTGACCTGGAGGTCTGGAAGTGACATCCCCTAGAGGAGCCGCAAACAGAGCTCTGAAGGGGATAGTCCTGGAGTAGGGTTTCAGGAAAGAAGACTGGACTCTCCCTGTCTACCACTGTTCTCCACGGCCCACAGGGTGGTGGGTGGGAGCAGAGCTGTTCCCTAGGACTCACAGCTGGAGGCGGGCACAGTGGGCCATGAACACTGCAGAGGGGCACCCTGTTTCCCTCTGGTCCCTCAGAGAGGAGATGAGCATGCTAAACAGGACCTACAGTTTCAGGGAGCTCCTGCAGTGGCTCCTCCCACTGTCCTCTCCCGGCCCATGCGTGGAGTCAGTTGTCTACCCAGCCCTTGCTCCAGATCTCCATCTCCTTCTCCCCATCCAACATCTTGGAGGATCTCGAGCTCAGAAGAGCATGTACAGGGGTGAGTGGGGCCCAAGCTGAGGGCTTTAGGGAAGGATGTGGAATTTTAGAACAAGCTGCAACATCAATGTGAGCCCAGAAGACAGTCTGGTGGAAAGTGGTGTCCAAAGCAAACTCTTGGTGCTGTCACCTGAGCCTGAGCAAGGCTCCCATGGAAGTAGTGACACAAACAGTAGGCCGAACACACACCTGCCCCTAAGGGTGTGGTGAGGAGACAGTCCCTCAGCACTGCCCCTCATGTGCCCAGGCTAAGGTCACCTGAGACCCCTGTGGCCTCTCCAAGAAGGAGGTGGGGCCTGACTCACTCAACTGGGCATCTTCACTTGACTTGACTTGTCCCCCAGGTGTTAACTGTCTAGGGAAACGTGCATACCACACTATGGGTGGTGAGGCACTTCGCGGACATACTCAAGGTGGTTTCATCTCAGGGTTCTCCCCACAGCCCAGGACCCCAGCTCTGTCAACTCGAAATGAAGCTCTTGCTGGCTCTGTTCACTCAGATAGGGAAACAGCTGGGGTCAAGTGAAACCCGAGTGTTCTGGGTGTCCACTGACTTGTGAACTAGCTGCTGCTCACTCAGAGCTGGAGCATGCAACTCATTTCATTTACATTTTTAATCTATAAAATCTAGTATTGCAATAGATGGTTATGAATATAAAAATTACATCAGCACACTCTTCCACTTTCCTAGTGACTCTCAGCAGGGAACACCCGTACTTTACAACTACAGTCTGACCTTTAGCAGAAACACAAAAGCACTATTGAAGAGAAAAAACCAAAATACAGTTCTGAACAGAATGCACCAGAACTCAAACTTGCCAAGCTGTCTGCACTGTGGAATTCTGCAGAGTTTAAATGTCAACTGTCCAAAACCAGCCTGGTGGGTCTCTCTGAAATAGTACTTTCATACTCCCATTTTTAACCAGCTCCATAGGTGGCATTTTAGACAATCAGGGGTCTCCGGGAACCACTGCCCAGGAGAGTACTCTGACTTCTGTATATGTCCTGCTGAAGTGAGCATGTCAGTGGGGCCTCTGATAACCTTTTAAAAGCATAAACTAGGGAGCTTATCTTAACCAAATGACCTCGGCAGCAGCCTCCCTGCTGCTGAGCCCCTACACAAACAGCAGGCTCTGAGTCACTGAATACTGCAGAAGGGACTCAGTTTAGTGAGCAAAGATCTCCTGAGAAATGGAGGCCACGCGGTGGAAGGCACTCTCACACTGTGTCCCCAGAGCTGGGGAGAGTTCAGCAAGGACACTTACGCCACTAATGAAAATGACAGCATCCAAATTCAGAGCATCCCAAATAACAAATTTACATGGGGAATTATCTACTTACTCTTCCCTTTTCAGAGTTAAACAACTTTACACTTATCTGAGCCTGTGAAGCTCATCAGCTATCTGAACCATTTTCCAGAGGTACGAAGTAAATGGAGATGGGTCTTAACATTAAAACCGAGAGGAAGCCATGTGCTATGCAGCACACACCTGTAATCCCAGCTATTTGGAGGCTGAGGCAGAAGGATCAGGAGTTCAAGACCAGCCTGGGTAACTTAGCAAGACTCCATCTCAAAAATAATAATAAATTAATAATATTGAGATGAAAATATTCATAGCAAGTCTTTAAAATTGACTTACCGATCTTAAAAAATTCTTATTGATTCTTAAAAAAAAAAAAAAAGAAAAGAAAAAGAAAAAGGAGAAGGAAAGAAAAAAGGAAAAGAAAGTGGTACACAATTTGATAGGAAACCTGTCCAAGTCAGTGATCCATAAAGTGATTTAAGAATATGTTGTTGGGCAGCCACTTAAATGGTACATGTTTGTAAGGAATAAGGAGTTCTGAGGAATAGATTAAACATTAATGATATTCCCACTCTTATTTTGTTTTTGTGCAGCACAGGAAGCAACACAAAAAGTTTCTTCCTTAATTGCCATCCCCACCCTACCTACTCATAGCACTTGTCATTGCTTCCTGTGTGTTCTGTGATTTTCACCACATCAGTAAGCATGTAAGGGCCTCCAGCTGAAGAGGAGGATGTAGATAGCAGTCTCTGTCTCTCTGTCGATACCACAGGAGCTGGTTGCCTTTGTTCTGACACAGCAGAAGTAAGCTTCTTCAGGAATGACCCCAAGGCCTCCTCTCCTGCAGACCTAGCCAAGCGCCACGGCAGTCACACCGACACCTTACTTAAGGCTCTGCAATTGACATCTTGAAATTTCTAATGCTTAACAAAAAGCCTGGGCTGGGGAGATGGCCCAGTGGAATAAGCGCTTCCCTGGCAAGTGCAAGGGCCTGAGTTCAAGCCCCAGTTCTGCAAAAACAAACAAAAAAACCAACAAAAAGCCTCTCATTTTCATATCACTGTGAGTCCTGTAAATTATGCAGCTGGACCTAGACAGAAACGATTTTCATTTTAATGATACCAAAGTGTTAAGCAGGCATAAAATTTACTTCAGGGCTGGGGAGATGGCTCGGCAGTCTAAGTGCCTGCAAGGACCAGGGTTGCAGCATTCTCTGCTGGCCCCAGAACTCGAGGTATGTAGTACTGGCCACTGAAACTGGGAGTGGTTGTACACTCTTGTAATCCTGGCACTGGAGAGGCTGAGAAGGGAGGATCACTATGAGTCTGAGCTGTGTAGTGAGACCTGTACCAAATATATAAACAAAAGATAAAATTTCTTTTTTTTACCTTATGCCATACATGGATTTTATTTATTTATTTATTTGATACAGAGTCTCGCTATGCAGCTCAGACTTGTAGTGATCCTCCTGTCTCAGTGTCCCCAAGGCTAGGATTACAGGTGTGCACCACCACACCTGAGGTTCAGGGGCTGGCATGGCATGTGGTACTAGGATTGAACTAGGCTTGTTGCTCTTGCCAGGCGGGCACTTAGACCACCGAGCTATCTCCCCAGCACCATACATGGATTTTATTTTAAACACAGATGCCAAAACATTTTATCCTCTCAAATTCAATGAAGGTAAAGTACTGGTCAGGAGCGTTACTCTCTGTCATTTCCTGGTGGGCATGAGATGAGCAACTTTGCCTCAGCACCATGCCTAGTGTGGTGCTCAACTTGGTCCAACATGGTACGATCAAGTGGCCACAGACTGAACTCTGTCAAGCCATGAACTAAAATAAATCTTCCTTTCTCTTACATTGTTTATTTCGGGTATTTTGTCACAGTAAAGAAAAGCTAACACACCTGTACCACTGCAAAATGTTTCTTACTTTTTCCGGACCCATGCTTGCCTACTACCAATCTGTCTTTATGTAGGCCAAATTGTTAATGAGGACAAACATGATCTGTTTATTTTGGTTAAAGCTTGTCCATGGCATCCAGGGCCTTCAGAAGCAGGCCCAAAGCCTTCATCTGGCCTCTACCCCCTCTTGCTGTTGCCCTCACTCCATTCCTTGCCTCCTGTGTCCCTTCCTCATCAGCATCCTTTCAGCTTCTAGCGTATTTCCTGCTCTACCCCACCTCCGGGCCTTTTAACTTGCCCTCCTCCCACCCAGGGGATAGATTTTTCAATCTGTGTCTAAGGGTTTAGATAAAACCAGGTGAAGACTTTGGTTCAACTGACATAATCATTACTAGCTTTAATTTATTACATACATGAGTGATTTTTAAAGTTCATAGTTCTTAATAAGTTTTGCCTTTGCACTTTGCTTTTGCTGCTTTCCCAATGGTGGGGATGATAAAATCAATCTACCTCAGGAATGCAGGCTAACCACAGGCACAGCTAGAGAAGGTCATCTTAGAGTGCTGCAGATCGGGTCAGTCAGGCCTGAAAGGCATCTTCATGACCTTTCCTAACCTCTGAAACAATATTCTTGAGCAGCTCAGAAGGATGTGGGAGAAACAAACCACAGAGTATTCACAGGGATAAATTAAAGGCTTGCTTTAAAATATCATCCTACGTACATTTTTATGAAGAAATTTACCTATTAGATCTCATGAGAGATGCACACAAAGCAGGTGTGATGCTACATGCTCACAATCTCCACTACTTGGGAGATGAAGGCATGAGGATCATGATCATGAATTCAGGACAGCCGTGGTGACATACTGACACTGTCGAGAGAGAGAGAGAGAGAAAGAGAGAGAGAGAGAGAGAGAGAGAGAGAGAGAGAGAGAGAGAGAGGAGAAAAAAACATTTCTACAGAAAATATTTTCCATATGGCAAACTTTTTTGCTCAAAAAAAAAAAAAATGGACAGTCATAAGTAAGTTACCTGGGACTGTTTCTTATGAATTATAAACAGCCAGACATTCACAGATTTGGGTTCTCCCTCAATTTAAGTGCTCTGACAAGAAGCTGGTCCAGGGGTGCTATGTGTCCTCTCTGACAGGGAGCTTTGTAGACTGAGAGATACCCTTATCCTGACCCGCCGAGTGGTCACTGGACAGCTGCCACCCTCATCATCTAGTCCTTTTATTCTTGGCCACAGAACATGTCACTGACTTCACAAGAGACTATGAAGACAACTAACTCTCTATTTGGGAAACAAATCAAGTTACAGTCCTACTGTTCACAAAAACACTCCAGATACATTAAAGCTCAAGAGGTAAAAGATCTGAACTACTATAGCATGACAAGCACATATAAGGGGATGTGTTTATAACCTAGGAGAAGGAACCTCTTAAACCAGACGCAACAAAAAAAGTCACAGAGAAAAATTATTTATGGTACCTTTGATGTAGTCCCAATTTCCTAAAGTTAAAAGATGAGGCTGGGATTACAGAAAATATTTGCTACATAGCAAAGGCTGAGTGTTCAGGAATATAAAACATCCCAAATCAAAAAAGAGTTCTTTCCCATCTTGCAAGATGGTGGGTGAAAAAACTGAGAAACCAGACACTAAAGAGAAAAACTCGAAGCCAAGAAGGCTTCTGCCAGTAGTGCTGGTAAAAAGGGTAAGGTGGAGACAAAAATGTCCAAGAAGGGGCAGCCTCGCTGCAGCCGAAATCCTGTCCTCGTTAGAATAACTGGTAGATACTCCTGATCTGCTATGTATTCCAGAAAGGCTTTGTATAAGAGAAAGTACACAGCTGCTAAATCAAAGGTTGAAAAGAAAATGAAGAAAGTTCTTGCTATGATCACAAAACTGGTCAGTGGGGACAAGAATGGAGGTACCTGGGTGATTAAGCTTTGAAAAATGCCTAGATACTACCCTACTGAAGATGTGCCCCAAAAGCTCTTGAGTCACAGCAAGAAACCTTTCAGTTAGCATGTGAGGAAACTTCGAGCTAGCATCACTAGCGGCACCATCTTGAACATCCTCACCAGGCATCATAGAGGCAAGAGAGTGGTCTTCCTGAAGCAGTTGGCCAGTGGCTTATATTTGTGACTGTGTTTCTTAGCCTTAATCATGTTCCTCTATGAAGAACACACCAGAAATTGTCACCTCTACAAAAATTGATGAGCAAAGTGAAAAATCCCCAAACACCTCACTGATGCTTACTTCAAGAAGAAGCAGCTGCGGAAACCCAGACACCAGGAGGGTGAGATCTTCGACACCGAGAAAAAGAGATACCAGAGTTCAGAGCAGCACAAGGTAGCTCAGAAAGCAGTGGACTTAGAGATTTTAGCAAAAATCAAAGCTGTTCCTCAGCTCCAGGTCTACCTGCAATCTGTTTTTGCTCTGACAAATGGAATGTATCCTCATATATTAGTGTTCTAAATTTCATATATATACA
>NW_004524753.1:4582725-4599283 GCF_000260255.1 Octodon degus | reverse complement strand
TTGCATCCTTTTTTTTTTTTTTCTGTCAGAGGTGGATATTCTATTGGCATCTAAATACTATAGGTGTTTGAGTTCAGCTAAACAATCCAACACTGTCTAGCAGTCTATAATATTAGTGGGTTATCCTCAGAAGTTATTGACTTGAGCCTTTTACAGCTCATCATATTAATATGGCTTTTCTTTATATATCTCATTTTTATACTTTTCTGCTGGATGGTTAAGACCAAGATAAAGCAAGAACCTATATAACAAGAAATGTAATTTTTGTATCTGATAAGGTCAGTCAAGTACCCTCAGGATTTATCCTGTAGCCCTATACCACACTTTGTAGATCCTTTGTCAGTGTCAGCCATGAGGATGAGTCATGGTCATTGCTTGACCAATTTGCTTTCTGTGAAAGCCTGAGAGAATGTTTTTTCTCTTCATGTGACTCTCTCCAGGCACACTATACATCATCGATCACATTGCTCTGTGACTCCATAATCTTGATCAGAAAATTTGGAGCACAACTGAGTTACATGTTGTTACAGTACAGGTTCTCCTATGTCCCGAGTCTTCACTGAAATGTTCTAAATTTCTTATTAAGGCAAGTACAAAGTCTAGAGTTTGAATCCTGGTACCATAAAAAAAAAAAAAATCTTACTAAGAACCTAATTAAATAACTGATACATTTTCAACAAAACAAAAAGAAAAACAAAACAAATCAATATAGAAAACTAAATAATGTTTTAAACTGAACAAAAGATACTAAGAGCCAGTTCACAGAAAATTAAAATTGCAAATAAACACATGAAAAGCTACCTCATGAATAAAAAATAAGATGAGACAGTAATATGAAGAAACAGTGAGATATAGGTGGGGATTTTTTATCAAAAGACTGACCCAAATGTTAAAGATCAGTTTTATAAACAGTAGCAATGATGTGGGATGCCACAGGTGAGCAATCCCACTGCTTCAGCCGCCTGACTTCTAGATCTAACGGCTCCACTTGGGAGTCTTCATGTGGAGGCAAACATGAGCTCACATGTATCAGCAGGGCTCTACACAGGAGGTTCTGAGGTATCAGCAATATCAGAAACCAAGGTAAGTTTTAAGATGGCCTGTCCTGGCAAATGTGCAAAAGTGAGAGAACCAGGCAGGTGTGGTGCTGCAGGCCTATGACCTAGCCCTGGGGAAGGGGAAGCAAGATGCAGGATGCTTCATCACATGCTCAAGCCCAGCCTAGGAATTTAGCAACTAAGAATGACTGCTTAAAATAAAATATAAAAACTGTCCTGGGAGTGAAGCTCAATGCAAAGGCCCTGGGTTCAACTCCCAGTGCCACACATACACAAATTCTTTTCAAAACCTAAAAGAATTGACAAATAGGCTTGAGTCCCTTTCCCACAGAGAAGTCCAGAGAGAGAGAGCTGAGGGAGGATTTCTTTGGCAAGAGCGCCACTGAGGCCCCACTCAACCCCCTCTCCCTATGGGAAAAGGTGGAATGTCCATTTTTCACTTCCCAGAGGCCTTTCACTGAGACTGGCTGAGGGTTCGGCTGGAGTCCTTCACAGATTGGGAGGCACTGGTGGCCAGTTCGTGGCTCTCTGGCAGCCCACAGCACAACAGGTAGGGAAGCTGCTGTCCTGAAGCAGGATGACTCGCAATGGTTGCTGCTCTGGGCCTGGATCATTTTCTTAGAGACCATACACACACACACACACACACACACGGCTTGATGTTCCTGTGGACCGGGGTGATCTACAGACAGCAATGAGCCAGCCTACGGCTTGTCTCAGGTCCAGGCTTCTAGGGCTGTCCAGAAGTACAATGGACCTCAGGAAGCAAAACTGAAGGTGACTACGGGCCACAGGACTGGGGATGCTCCAGGCAAGGGAGGCTGTGCAGAGCCCATACAAGCACCAGGAGAGGTACTTGAATCCCCACCAGACCTACAGCCTGGGAGCTTGTCTCCCCACAGTATCAGCTGTAGGCTTTCTAGTCCCCTTCAGCACTGCCCTACTCCACCCTTAGCATCATAAAATAAAGATGCTGACTTGTTCTCCACAACATTATAAATGGGGGGGAAAAAAAAACTTTCACCATAACCCATACGGTTTATATTAAGACACATATTTTACAAACACTGGTGTATATAAACACAGAAAAAATGGTTTAGAAAAATATAAAAATGGATTAACAATGGTAAGCTGTGATGGCCCGAATGTTTAAGTTTTCTCTAAATTTTTCTGTTGAAATTGTCATCCCTAAGGTGACATTGTTGGGAGGTAGAGCCTTTGAGAGCTGATCAGGCCCTGAGGTTGCTGCTCTCACCAACAAGATTAGGGTCGTTATAAAAGGGGCCACCCAGAACCTTTGCCAGCTCTTTTACCCATATATATGAAAAGGCACTGATTATGGGGAAATAGGTCCTAGCCAAAGACTAGATGGACCAGTATCTCTACCTGAGCCTTGCCAAAATTGTGAGAAAAAGTTTCTGTTATTTATAAGCTACCTTCTCTGTCATATTTTATTATAGTGACCTAGATAAAACAAGTCACTGCTGATGCTACCTAAGTGGAAGGCAGGGTCAAGCAGGAAATTCAGTTTATTCACACTGTTTTCAAACTCAAGAGCATAGTTGTATATTCTCTGCTATGACCTTCATGTATCATCCAAAGCTCCTGTGTTGGAACACAAATGCAACAATACTGGGGGTTGGGGGCTGGAGCAGAGATCCCCTGACCTGGGCTTCCCAGCCTTCAGCACTACCCTTGTAAATTACCTAGTCTAGGGCATTGTGTTCTAGTATCACAAAATGGATAAGACAGATTACCTTTGTCAGAATTAATCTACTAACTACAGTCTGCACAAGCCCTAGCACTAGAATACACTGCAGGCCTTTCAGCCAACTCTACAACACATTCCCACCCGAAGGAATTCTATGTCTGGGCTTGGATGTCAACAGGGGGGCTCAGTGACTCTGGGTGAGGTGGACAGGACTCCCAGATGAAATCCCATTGTCTCCTTGATGTGGCTTCCTCTGCTGGCAAGGGTGGGAAGAAACAGGATTTACCAAATAAAACAAAGATGGACAGATGGAAATTAACTGAAATGTAGAGAATGAACAACCATTGAGCACTGGGGGGAAAAAAAATGGAGACTAGAAGATGCTGAAGTTTTTTTTTTTTTTTTTTTTTAATGGTACCAAGGATCAAATTCGGGACCTTGTACTTGCCAGCCAGACACTTATACCACTGAGCTATATCCCTGGCTGAAGTTATTAAGGGAAGAGCCCTTCTGTGAATGTGGAGCCCCACCCCCAACCCGTATCTGCACAATTTGTTTGAAACAGGAGATAGCAGGTACTAAACCACAGCCTTTGAATTCCAGTACTTTGAATATAAACCAAATATCTTAGAAAAACCTGATAATTAGTTTGAAAAAACTAGTTAAGAAAATCATGGGTTTGGAAATGTCTGTTGAAAACAAATGGCAGAAGAAGTAAGTATCTTGCTAAGAGGAGGCTGGGTGAAGTTCCCTTTCACACTACTGGAAACCTTTAAAACTTCTATTTTACACTATTCCTTCCCTACATTTGTCTTAGTGTATGTTGCAGAGCAAGGACTGGCATATGAATCTTATGGGTCAAGGATAGCTTTTGTATTTTTATTTTTTTGGAACCGGGGGTTGAACTCAGGCCCTTGCGCTTGCCAGGGAAGCGCTTATTTCACTGAGTCATCTCCCCAGCCCCAAGTTTTTGTATTTTTAAATGGCTGGGCATGGAGAAAAAATAGCATTTCATGATACTGAAGTTAATATGAAAATCAGACTTTAGAGTCTATAAATAAATTTTTCTTAGAAGCCTGCCACATGCATCTGTTTATGGGTGGTCTGAGGCTGCTCTCCTGCTGCACAGGCAGGCAGTGTAACCAGCCCTCCAAACCACTTGGCCTGTGGAAGAAAAGTGTGCTGGCCTGCGTTATGCGTCAGTTACACCCTCTCTCGCTCCCATTTGCTGCACTCAGAAAGCAGGGCAGACAGTGGCCCAGCGCAGCCATTCAGGGTCTTACACAGTTGCTCAGAGATGGGCAACACTATTGTTTACCCAAATAGCCTTTCTGGGCTCATGCCTTCATAAACAGGGATGCCTTCTATGGGATAAAGAAGCCCCCAATAAATACGGAGCTCCAAGACTGTAGACATACTCCTGGGGGGAAAGGACAATAAACAATATCCCAACAATAAATCCCTTCTGGCATCCACCAATTTGGAGTTTTGTGAATTTCACATAGTCATACTTTAGAAATAACCATTCTGCTCATATGGAATTATTTTGGATACTTGGAAGTTCTATGTAAACACTATTTAGTCAATTTAGTTGAAAGATAACTATTCACAATCTACTTATTCACATGTAAATCATTCACCAAGTCAGCTTCAAGAACAGCAAAATAAAGTGATTAAGCAGATGTCAGCCATACTCTTCTTTCAATATTCTGACCTTCCTTCAGCATCACTGCGCCTCCTCCCTCAGGACTGCTGTGCCCCTATGCTCTGAGTCCCTCACTCTGTAGCTCCACACTCACTTCATGCCCATGGCTGACAGATCTTAGGCATCCTGTTCCCAAAGCAGTTTGATGGCATTTTTGCTAGCCTCCCTTTGCTTCTCAGGCAACCTGAATCTGGCTTTTAGGACATCACTGAATAGCTTTGACTGCTAAGTCTACAGAATAACGCTTCAACTCTCAGAAGTAAGAATCATTGAGGAAGACATAAAACTAAGCAACAAGCAGCTGCTAGAGTTTGCAGTGTGTAAACGGTACATACTGGCACTTCAGAGCCAGCTGCGGTGAACTATGGTGTCCATCCGTGCCCTGAGCCACTTTCGGGAAGGCTTGCTGCCTGGGAAAGGTGACACAAACTGGCTGATGCAGGTACACATTTACCTAAAAGTCAGCTGTCTCATTCTGAATGAATTAACAGTCACTCTTCTAAGCTTGGTCTTATGAAAAAGTCACTCAATTGTGGGCTACTGATGAATAAAACAAGGGACAAGAGCCTTCTGGTACTGTAAAAGTTCAACACCTAACATCAGTGAGCCATGGAAGGTCTATCTCCGCCCTGTGAAATACCCAACTTACGGCAATTTTTGCCTATTTCATAAGTTGCTATATGATGCTTACTTTATCACTATAATATACAGAATAATCAGAGAACAGTCCCTTCTATTACAGAACTTTAATTTGCTAAAGAAACAAATCACGTACACAATAATAAAAGATCTATATAAAAACAAATGCACACTGGGTACTGTGGTACACGCTTGTAAACTCTAACATTCTGGGAGGCTGAGGTAGGAGGATTGCAAGCTCAATCTTATCCTGGGCAACTTAGCAAGACCCTGTCTAAAAATGTTAAAAATAGAAATAAAAAGGGCCAGGGAAGTAGCTCAGTGCAAACGCCCTGAGTTCAACATACACACACACATGTATCAAAACATGAGAAGTAGGAAAAGGGTGTGAGGATATGGGAGGCAGTATGGGCCATAAATGGAAAGAATGTGACCTAGAGAAAAATCACATGAATTAAAGGATAGAAGAAGACAAGGGGCAGGAGACAACATATGAGCACCTGGAAGAGACCAAAGATTCACGATGGTGAAACAGAAAAGAAGGTGGCTAAGGTATGAAGACATCGATGTGCTGTCTAGACAAGGTGAGACTTGCTGGGGGAAGCAAAGGGAAGATCCTTCAATAAGAGGATGACACTGTCAAAGCAGCAAGGGGAGTCCTGCTGCTGTGAGACAGCAGAATCAAATGAAAGGAAACTGTGAGACAAAGAGGTTTGTTGGCAAGTGAATACATGATAAGCTTAGATACTCCGAAGTTTTGATTAGGCTGCAAACAGCCATGTCTTCCCTTCTGCTTCCCAGAATGCTTCCATATGAAGTCATCAAGTTGGTGATTAACAGGAAATGACCACAATGATGAATATGGCTCACACACCTCCTAGCAGCCCCTCTAGACCTTGAGGGAGCAGTACCACAGTTACAGACCTCACTGCTAGTGAGCTGACATGTGACTCTCTGATTCACGACAAAGGGCAGCTCCTTGTTTCTCTGGCTATACTGGGAAACTAATCTTGGTACTTCATTCCCCTCCCCCTGTTCCTGTATTCAGAAATGCCAAAGAAGAGCAGGAAATGGCTATGGTGGGCCCTGGGTGTCTGTGGACCTGTGGATTGATGGAGGGTCACTGGCAGGGCTGGGGAAGCCCTCTGGGTCCCCACCCAGCTCCTGACTCAGCTCTTGGACAGCAGGCAGACCTCCTGGATTTGGAGGCACACACCTGGAAGCTGTTTAGACACTATCTCCATCTGTTTCCTTAGCAGCTCTCTTCTCTTATCTGTCTTAAGTAACTGCAGTTTATTTTCATAAAGATCACTAACTTGGCTAGACAGTGGGAAATGAGAGACGAAATCTGGTTTTGATGAAAAGGAGACATTAAATGGAGTGTTAGCCATGACCCATGGGACAAGGAAATCCCAACACTCCATTGCCTCACTGATTCTACACAGTGCTGAGGGGATGGGTCACACACCACAGACTCATGCCTGTAACTGCGTCCCAGAGAAGGAAGGATTGCTCCGTGTGGAAGACACACTATTTAGTGGCCAGCTAGAAAAAGAAGACATTCTTATCCCTGAGAGTTATGCTTGCTTAGGAAAATACTCATACAATCTATGACATCCAAATTTATGGGTCTCCCCTTATGTCAAGTTATCAAGCTCGGCCATAATCCTGTTAAACCAAAATTTAATAGAGCAAGAAAACGTGTGTGTGTGTGTGTGTGTGTGTGTGTGTGTGTGTGTGTGTGTGGTGTAGTACAGTGGTCCTGCCCCTTCTAGAAAGAGCCCAGACCCTGCTGCCAGCAAGTCATCAGCAGACATCCTGCTCCAATGAAACTAAAAGAACTGGTTGGCAATGCCATATCTACTTACTGTCACAACTTTGATAAGGAGCAAACAGTTATTTCTTTGCAAGTAAAGATACACAAGGAGGAAACTTCCTCAGTCTCTCCCTCCACATTTCACTCTTCTCCATAATATACTTCATCTCTTGCAATCCCCCCCTTTTTTTTTCACTAGAGTAATAGAGTCTCATTATGCAGCTGAGACTTATAGTGACCCTCCTGTTTTCAGCCTCCCCAGTGCTGGGATTACAGGTGTGTGCCATCATACCCAGACTTTGCAATCCCTAAAGTTTAACCAGCCACTAAGAAAATCTAAAGGTAAGAGGCATTTTCTGTTTTCCATATAACCCATGTTTCTGATTTTCTATCTAGGAGAAAATCTCCCCGATTCTCAAGAGTGGGACAAATGTTTTATAATACAGCTTTCTGAAGCAGCTAGTCAGAGCAGCCCGAGAGCCCCACGATAAGCATCTCTCCCAAGGAGGCAGGCAAGGTGCAATACTCCTGAGCCTTCCGACATGTTACAAAGTGCTATCATCAATGATTTTAAAGATGAAGAAAAAGACTTTTCAAGTTACATTAACTTACGCAAGGTCTCACAGCCAGTATGAGATCACGTTAACATCCTAGTTAAGTTCCTCTAACCCAGCAGATCCTACCAAGAGCCATGGGCTCTAAACTTGTGCACTAAGACAGGAATATAATGACATTTTACTTTTCATTAACCACTGGCTAAGATATTGATGTTTCCTTGAATTACCAATGTAGGCTATGACTCTGTCACTAACAGAAATAAATATATTTTGTATCACTGTTGTTGCTGCCAGTTTTAGTATTTTTATGCTCAATATTATTTAAAAAATCATAGGAGGCATCAGATTCTTCCCCCAGCTTCTGTTATTTTAGTAAAAAATCATATACTTTTCTTTTTTTTTTTTTTTTTGCGGTACCAGGAATCGAACTTAGGACCAGGCAGGTGTTGTGTCACTAAGCTATGTCCCTGGCCCAACAATCATATACTATTACATCAAGTATGATGTCTTAAATATTTTGATAATTTTACTAAAACAATTGGCTTTTGTTGTCGTACCACTGATCTTATGTTATACATTTAAAAACATTATTCTAAAGACTTCCCCACCTGCCAAGGGTGCTTCTGCCATATAGAAAGTAGAGGAACTCCTTCTCTAGCCTCAAATCTGCTCTTCCATCCCCCCACCGCCCGCCTCATGCTGTACTTTCCCCCCTAGTTCTCTTTCCCAGACTACTTTTTAAAAAAATTTTAGGCGAGGGTCTGCAGGGTGTTCATGGTCTCACTACTATATCAGATTTGTAGTAATCTGCCTGTTTACAGCCTCCCAAGAACTGGGATTACAGGCACACACCACCACACCCAGTCTCAATTGTCCTCTCAGTGTGCCTCAGGGGTGGGACGGGGGTGGCAGGTCCAGGATCAAACCCTCTTCCTCTGCGCCTGCTGGCAGGCACTTTAATGCTCTGAGCTATTTGGATGGCCTTCCCCCGACTACTTTGAAATAGTCCCCTGCACTGAATTTTTAAAACATCACTAAAGATTCAACAACAACAGGAAAAAAAAAATCAACAAATGCATTGCCTCCTAGTAAGTAGCACTTATAAGTTTGCATGGCTCCAGACTTTAGGTTCCAAATTGGCTTAAAAATCCCATATGATGGGCAAATCCTCTCCTCATCATTTTGCTGCCACGAAGAAAGGTGGGTACTCCATTTATCAGCAACCCTAGAAAGGCCTAGCAATCCCCTGCAGGCATGAAACAATTTCCCTCAGCAAACAATGGCATAGTTAGTTTTTTAAAAAGTATCATAAAAAAAAAAAATAAATAAAAATAAACTAATCCAGAAAGAACTGCTTGTTTCAGCCAAGATTCTCTAAGGATCAGATAACATCCCTCTGTTACATCTGCAAATGCAGAGACACAGGCCTCCCCCAAATCCAGACTCCAGCACTTCATGGGACGGCCCTTACACCACTCTCCCGACTTGGGTCTTCTCAAAGTGAAGGAGATGGAGGAGGAGACCGTGCCATCACTGCATATGCGGACAGGAGGCAAGCATTTGTGACAGGTGATGTTTCGACTGTGGGATGTCACTGTCTTGATGCTACTATAAACAATAAGCAGCAGATTTGGAGGAAGGAAAAACATATTTCAAATTTGAAGCAATGAGTCTCATGTGGTCAACGATTCCCTAAATCTCTAATGAATATGTGTTCATTTTCTTTGCAAATGAACCTTCCACTCAATACATGCAACATGTGAATGCCCTTGTTAGAAGGTTAAAGAGCTTCTTTAACATAAGAATATTTCTCAGGCAATTCAACTAGGCCATGATATCATTTCTTCCTCTGCATTGTTCAAAATTGTTTTCAGATTCTTAACAAAGAAATCCTTTGTGGATTCATGTTAAGAGCTAAGTAAGAAATCATGGCCTCCACTATGCCCAGACATGCAGCTTGACCAATCAACACCACTTTCAACTCTTGTTTTTCCACAAGCATAGAGTTTTAGTTTTTGTGTCACTGGATTGGTATTAGCTGATTCTCACACACAGGGTACCCTTGGAGAAGAGCCACAACAGACGGCCTCCCAGTGTCTTGATCATTAAAAGATTGTCAGAGGAGTCCTTCATGCCACACCAATTAGCACTGCCTTGAAGAGCTCTGCAAGGTCAAGTGGATGACAAGCGTGTCACAGTACACTGGCCACCTGGCACCAGTTACAATGTTCCACTCGACAGCAAAGGCTGGCTGAGTCTCTGTGACCAAAATTAATTCTCTGGGACCTAAAGGTGCATTTGAAAGTGGGGTGTTCTTGAGTTTTACCTGGGGCCTTCCCCTAACATTGAACAACTGACTCTCAGAGCATGTACCCCAGATTTACAGACAACTAAAGAAATTATTAAACTCTGCTTGAGTTGAAAATTATTAAATTTATAGGTGAAAAGTCACAGGGGCAAAGGACACTTGGGGGCTAATTGTATCTGCCTCAAAAAGCAGGTAAATCTCCTGTGACATAAAAGGCAGGTTACTAAATCCCACAGCATGTCCATGGCTGCTATATGTGTAACCACCTGAGTCAGGAAGTCACAAATCCCTAAAATCCCAAAGTTTCCACCCCACCTTTGTTTCCCCCTAATCTGAATTTAACGTAATTAAAAGGAATGTGATTAATAATAGGAGCTCCTTATTACTTACTAGGTGAAATATTTTTCTTTCCAAAGGACTTAGAAAACTCTGCTCCAGAGTAGGCTGCCCTTGATTCCCCTCATCCTGTTTAAGGACAGATGATGAAAGCTAAGTTATTTTTAACAGAACATTTCAAATGTGGCTTTTGTGATCCATAGGTTTTGGGGTTTTTGTTTGTTTGTACTGGGAATTGAACTCAGGACCTTGCGCTTGCTGGGCATGCGCTGTGACACTGAGCTATAGTCCCAAGCCCCTAGCTGAATTATTTTTGCCTAGCTGATTTGGCCAGGAAGAGATGTGACGCTCCCCCTGCTCTCCATACTTGCAACAAGCTACCTTCTCATCTCTTACTCAGCTATGCCTTGTCCATTTGACATCTGCAAGTGGAAAAAACAGTTAGGCCTTTAGGAAGATGCACAAATTCTACTGCAACACCAGTGCTGAGAATTTTATATGGTGAGATTGCTAATGAACACAGCTCTGAGCATGGTTTCAGTATCATTTCTTTTGAAAAATAATACTGAAAGGAAGCCAGGCTTGGTGACTAACACCTATAATCCCAGCACTCTGGAGGCTGAGGCAGGAGAACTGCCATGAGTTTTGAGGCCAGCCTGGGCTACAGAGCATGGCCCCACCTCAAACAAACAAAACAAAACAAAACCCCAAAAAGAAATTCATTAGCTTGTTAATTATAACTTTGTCTCTCTTTAACATCAGGGTACTAGAAAAAAAATGCATTTAAGTTACAATAGGAACAGAAGGTGGTGAAGGATAAAAAGATATCATTGCCTTAGTTGGAAGTAAACAGAAGCGTAAATGCACAACATCCTTTAAAAATGAACTTTAAAATTTATCTAGGGCTGGTGAGATGGCTCAGTGGTCTAAAGCACCTACTTAGAACAAGCTTAGCAAAGCACAGGGACCGCGGTTCAATCCCCCAGCACCACATGCCAGCCAGCCCCGCCCCCTGGTGGGCTGAGCTGCCCCCCACACACAAATAAAAAATGAAAAATAAAAAAAAAATAATAATAAAATAAAATTTATCTAGTCCCAAAGTTCTCAGTTTCCTATCTAAGTAGAGGAAGTAACTTTCCCAACACCACTACATGGAGTGTCCAAGACTCAAAGAACATAGATTCCCTCAGTTAAAGATCAGTCTTTCCACTCTACCATACTATCTTGGCTCTATCAAGATACTTAAACGTAAACCTCTTAATCAATGGTAACCATTCTAGAATGAGTCCCAGCACTGTGCTGTCAAATCCTTTTCTGCTGAATTATCCCTAAATCCAAGATAGGATTGTTTTTAACCTATAAAATTTAGCATGTCATGAAAGAAAGAAATTAAAACATAACATTTCCATAAGGAGAGAAAAAGTCTTATTAAGAGAATAAAAAGCAATTGAGTTTCTAAGGATTGCTCCACTCTGGTTTTCTGAAAGAAGGAGGCAGGAAACCAAGTGACCAGCCTTCTGTGACCCTTTCATATTAGTAGCAGGCAGGGCTCCCAGGGGAGGGGTCCACATTCCCATTCAGTAATCTGAGAATGAAGCACACCATCCCAATGCCCTATCTGGATGATTTCATTGGAAACATAGAAGATCTTACATTTCTTTGGTTGCATTCTTTTATGATCAATTCTTTTTAGTGACATAAATAAAACAATGGATCTAAAATGTAAAAGAATGGATCCCCAAAGCAGCAGTCTCGGGAACACTCTGAACTTGTTAGAAATATAAAGTCTCAAACCCAATCCAGACCTGTAGGATCAGAAGCCTTGAGCACTGTACTTGGCAATCTGTGTTTCAATCAACTTTGCAGGTGACCTGAAGCAGCCAGCGGTTGAGAATAACTGCCCTAGATAGAGCATTCCAGAGTGCTGCCGTGCGATGTGCTGACGGAGCCACCGCTCACACGGCCACGCTGCTTTCTCTACAGGGACTCTGAAACTTGCACAAATCCTCAAGTTTATCCAAGTTAGATCACTTTCTGGCAAACATCAATGGCAGACGCTGCCTAAAAGTGAGTCATTTCCAAAAGTATGGAGGAGTTTTATGAAGACAGAATTTATGACTCACTTTTCTATTGTTTAAGTGGACAGCTAGTTCTATCCATTACAAATTAGATTTTTGCCTGCTTTTCGCCAGTGAAAGAAACCGTAACTGCAAATGAAGAGAGAAATGGGAAATGCTGATGGGAGTCGCATCTTGAAGCTGGCTTGATTGATGGGACTGGTATACCCACACATGGCCCTGTAACAATCTATCTTTAAGGGCCTGGTCCCAGCACGAAGTAAGACACAGATCCAGACAAATAATTGACCTTCTCAGTATCCCTACGATAGTTAGAAGGACAAAAAAACTGAAATCATATTTTTAAAAACATTTTTATTAAGAAGAAAAGTGGAAAATACCTAAGGTATCAAAATCGATAGATAGTCCCATTTTACAGGTAGAAAAGAATGACAAAACACTGATGAAAAAACATAGAAAAGGACACAGATGGAGCACCAACCAAACTCTCAGCAGATTTTTTTCAAGGTATAGACAAGGCAATAATAAAGCTTATGAAATGACAAAGGGCTTAAATAGTTTAAATGATTTTGAAAACAAATTAGGGCATTGTACTACCCAATTTTAAGACTTACTATAGGACTGGCAAAAGCACAGACACATAGATCAATGGAAAAGAATACAAAGTAGAACTGCGCAAATACAGCCAGGTGATTTTTGACCAAAGGTACAAAGGCGAGTGAATGGAGGAAGGGCAAGCTTTTCAACAAATGGTGTTGGGACTGGTAGGGATTCACAGGCAAATCGATCAGTCAACCAACTGACCCTCAATTTGTACTTAAATCTTTTCTTTCTTTCTTTCTTTCTTTTTTTTTTTTCTTTTAATGCCTTTTTGAGATAGGGTCTCGCTATGCTGTTCAGGCTGGCCTTGAGCTCACTTTGTTGATCTTGAACTCCTGCCTTAGTCTCTTGAGTGCTGAGGTTACAAGCATGCACTACCATACCTGGCTTGAAAAGGTGTTTGTTTTTAGTACTGGGAGTCAAACTCTCAACCTCACACTTGCCAGGCAGACTTTATGCTGCTGAGCTATATCCCCAGCAATCTGTACTTAAATCTTACACAAAAAATTTCTTAAAATAGTTCACAGACTAAGTGTAAAATATAGAAGTCTATAAACTCCTAGAAGAAAACACTGACGGAATTTTTATTGTCATGGATTAGAAAAATAGCTTTTATATACGAAATCAAAAACCAAAACATAAAAGAAAATTGATGAACTGAACTTCATGGAAATTGAAGACACGTGCTCTGTGAAAAACCCTATCAAGAAAATGAAAGACAAAGAGGGCCGGGGAGATGGCTCAGTAGAATAAGCACTTCCCTGGCAAGTGCAAGGGCCTGAGTTCAATCCCCGGTTCTGCAAAACAACAAAACAAAACAACAACAACAAAAAGAAAGAAAATGAAAGATAAAGAAAGAAAATACTGGCATTTTATAGACCCAGCGAGGGACTTGGATTCAAATGTAAAAAGAACTCACAAAACTCAGCAATAGAGTATAGAAGCCTAATTTTTAAAATAGGCAAAGGATTTAAGTAGACACTTTGCCAAATGAGCACATGAAAATATGGGCCACTCAGAAAGCACAAAATATTAAATCACAGTGAGATGATAACCACACACCTACTAGAATGGATACAACAAAATACGGGACAAGACTAAATCAAAGTTCTCCTACATTGTTTGCAGACAAACATAATGGTACAGCCATCTTAATGAATAGCTTGTTGGTGATTTCTTTTAACGCTAACCTTACTTTTACTCTTAGGTATTTGTTCTGGTTGCTTTTCTCTCATTGTTGGGACAAAATATCTGATGCCCAAAATTAAGGAAGGAAAGGTTTACTTAGCTCACAGTTTATGAAGGTTTCAGTCTATAATCATCTGGCTCCGGGGCAGGATGGTGTGGTGAGGGGTAACAGCTCAAGGTGGCAGAAGACAGCAAAAACATCAAAGAAGGGTGCAGGGAACAAGCCTCTTTCTTGCCCTTATGTGGTAAGCAGACTACCTGCCCTCAGATGGGTATAGTGCTCGCACCATCTCCGTGTGCCCTCCTGTTGCACAGAATGAAGATGTTTACAAGTTGAGGACCCTGGTCCCCTGCTGAGTTGCTTAGTTAAGCTTCTAAACTTCTCAAGTTGACATAGTGTATCAACCATCACGCATTGTTTTATTCTAGAGAAATAAAAACAATATTTGCACAAACTGTGCACAGGAATATTGCACATGTGAGTAAAAGAAACCAGTCTTAAAAGTTTACACACTTTGTAATTCCATTCAAATTATGCTATATAAAAAATGAAACTACAGATGAACAGTTGTCACAGGTAAGGGGAGGGAGAGGATTGTATGGGATGACAAAAAGTGTCACAGATTTTTATTGCCACAGTTGTACTAACATATGCACTTCACAAGGTGAAAGTGAAATTTAATGCATATAATTTTTTTAATGTATTTTAGTACAGCATCTTACAAGGTCTTACTACACAGATCGGACTCGTAGTGATCCTTCTGTGTAGGTCTCACTACACAGATCAGACTTGTAGTGATCCTCCTGTGTAGGTCTCACTACACAGATCAGACTTGTAGTGATCCTCCTGTGTTTTGCCTCCAAAGCACTGGGATTACAAGTGGGTGCCACCACACCCAGTCTCAGTGTGGGCAGGGTTGGCACAGCATGCTGGGGATCAAACCCTGGTCACTGCGCCTGCCTAAGTAGGCACATTAGTTCACAGAGCAATCTGGCCAGCCCAATACATATTTAAAAACAACAACAACAACAACAACAGCAAAAACCAAACTCAGGGAATGAATGGGAAGCAGGTTGGGTTGGGTTTGTTGGGCTGGTAGATTCATATCTTACTTTCTCTGGTGGGGAAGCAAATTTTATTTGCAAAATGATAAATTTCCAATTGGAATTTTTTAACTCACAAAGTTTTACACATGCATAAAACCAGAACTTGAAAAATTCAACCACAGTAATTTACTAACATTAATGCTGTATCCAAAAGTCATTCTTGATTAACTAAATTCAAATGTAAAAATTTAAAGTTCTTTCAGTGAATATTATTTCCCTAAAAATTGGAAATCAGACAAAAACACTGAAATTAATCTGTTCAGTAGTTCTATCAACTCCATCAATAATTGTTCATAGACAGATGGCAACTTCAGAGGGGCCATGGGCAAGTAACCTCTGTCTAAACATGAGCAGAAAGAACCAAAATGTGATGCCTGTCACAGTCAAAATCCAAACTTCCATGTATGCCACCTTCTAATAATGGTCATGCTACTATTTTAGTGAATTCCTACTATAAAACTGGTACACTGGATAAGGTTTGAAAATTTTATTTATTTCTAATTGGAAAATAATAATTTTGTTATGGACGGGGTACAGCAGAATCTTTAACAGAATGACACAATGTAGAAAGATTCAGTCAAGCTAATGAAGATATCTACCACCTCACCAACTTATTATTTTTGTGCCTGTGAGGAGAAGATAGATTTTGACTTAATCCTTACAGCAGTTTATTTCCAGTTGAGGAAACCACTCACCAACAACACAGTTCAATAAATGATGGATCTAACTTGTAGTGACTGCTGTACAATTCTCTCCCAATCCTGACTCTTCCAGTAAAATACTAATAATGAAAATCTCTGCTTTATGTTGTCTTTCTTATGTACTTAGCAGCTTAAATCATTCCAGAAATACAACAAACTAGGATGTGAAAGGAAGCAACTCCAGTACTCACAGCATATATATTGTTTGCATGTGAACAGCGTCTGTCTTCTTATAAACTAAAGAGGTAAACACAGTTACAGAGAATAGATTTGGGGGCAACAGTGAGCAGGTGTCAAAGCATTCTGTGAGTTGGTCTGGGAGTGTGGCTCTCTGACAGTGTTTGCCTAGCTCTAGGGCACCAAAAAGGAGAGAGGAGGGAAGGCTGTAAAGAGGGAGAAAGAGGAGAGCAGTCAAAGAGAGGAGGGAAGGAGGGGCAGGAGGAGGGGAGGGAGACACTGAGACTATAAAAATATGCTGGATTAAAAGCATACCAGGTCCCAAAGGTACTTTCTTCTATCCTTTAAGCATTAACCTGCCTCAGGGAAACATTTTGTTTGCCTCAGTAGATTAAATAGACTGCCAAAATTATTACCCCCATGATAAGCTCTCAGCTGTGTTCTTTTCGTTAGTTGTCCTGTGACATGATACCTCACCTTCAGCTGCCACAGATCCCCACATCCCCAGAGGAGGGGGCCACAATCTTGCTAAAAAGACTGTATGGTGTATGTATACACACACGCACACACACACACA
>NW_004524753.1:4578178-4582265 GCF_000260255.1 Octodon degus | reverse complement strand
ATATCTTTGTCAAACTTTAAAATACAATGTTTTCTAACACTGAAAGACAAAAAATAGGCACCAAACTGACCTTATAATTTTCTTTGTTGTAAAGTAGTACTACCTGGGAAACTATCCACTTGTGAATGCTCAAAGATGTCAAAGTGATGGCAGGTCTGAAGAGCACGGCTGTCACATGTCCCCCATCCTCTTCTGGGTCCCCCTGCTCTACCTCCCAAGTGTTAAGACCCTGGACTACTTCTCCCGCCCCAAACCTCTTCTACAGAGCTTATTATAAAGCTATTTTGACCAACTAATATGCCTCTTATAGAAGTTTAAGAAATAACTTTAAATTCAACTGTAATCCAATATGGACACTGAATAAAAAAAACACTGGCTATGTTGTTGAAAGACAAATACCACAAGTTGACTTCAGTTGTTACAGCTTCATGAGTTTTACAAGTCAAACCAATACAAAAGCTTAAAAATATCAATTGAAACTCTAAATAGGATACTTTTCTTTCCTCAAAACATTAAAATGACCTAATTTCAGCTACAATGCACTGTAGATTTATATTGAGTTTACAGTTGACTAAAACCTTAAGCCTGCTGCCTACACATTTTTATTAAACTCTGTTCCCAAGTACCTGCAGTTCATTCTTTCTTACAACTTGTTTCTGAAAATCACAGCAAATGTCTTGGAATAGGATTTGGCAACTTTTTTTTTTTTTTTTTTTGTATTTTTAGTACAGGGTCTACAAGGTCCCACTATAGAGATAGGACTAGTAGGGATCCGCCTGTTTTCAGACTCCCAAGTGCTGGGATTACAGGTGTGTGTCACCATGCCCAGTCTCAATCGCCCTCTCAGTGTGCCCTGGGGGCAGAGCTGGCACAACATGCATGCTGGGAATAGTACCCCGGCCACTGCATTCTGCCTAAGCAGGCACTTTAGTCTGCTGAGCTATCTGGCTGGCCCCTCAACATCCTCTAAATCTATCTCTGTTCTGACTTTCCTACTGATATCTCTCCTGACCTTTATTTTTAAAGAAACAAAAGAAAAACCAAACTGAAGAATGATGAAAAGAAAGCTGCTCTCCTTTTCTAGAAGTACAGCACATCGGGGCTTGGAGTCCTGCCACGGAACATCTGGACATCTCTCAAAGCTGAAATCCAACTTGGTGAAATGTGTTTTGCTTAAATATTTTTTAAACCAAATAGGAAACAAATTTGTTCTTATAGATGCATAATTCTCTACTCTTTTCTCACCTCTGTCCTCAAGCCAAATTCTTTGAAGTCAGTTATTTTTTTCTCCAGGTGAACTCTTGTATGTCAGAGGCAATAACTGAGCTACTAAGTATTTCTGCCCAACTCTTCTGTTATCATGCAGAAAGAAAAATGCTTAGAGGATGCATGCAACTCATTTTTACTTAGTTGAAAATCTTTTACCACAATCAAGCCACAAAAGATTTAACAAAGACAACAAAATTTTTCAGAAGAAACACTGCTTAACAAAGCCTCCTTAATTTTCAAAGAATGCGAAAACTGTTATCAGAGCAAATTCATGATAAATCTTATGATAAATCTCCTAGTCATGGTAGCAAGATAGCAAAGGCCAACTACTCAGAATGCAACAGGTCTTTATTTTAGGGGAGCATGTGAACAAATGTTTGATTGGTTCAAAATGTACTGGTTAAAAATTAATACCAATCTAAACTCTGAGCTCAAGACATAGGAGAGTAGCCTAAACAAAAGTTCCAACTCCAAGTAAGTGTGCCAATGATAAAATACCAATAAACTAAAGCCTTCTAATATCAAAACCATCTCAGCTCTCATACTGGCCATCACGCTGATGTTCACAGTGACAACAGTCTCTCTTCCATTTCACTTAGTAGCAGAGGTCTGGGGAAAGGGGACAGGAAACACTCGTACTGAATTTGCTTACATATTCTACTAACTCATGATACATAAAGACTTTTGCTCTGTGACTCAAACACAAAAGTGAAGAGAATCGAACTAGCTCCTATCATGAATCATTTCTGATTTCAACAACTGCAGCTCTTCAGGGAGTATGGGCCACTTGAGGGAGAAAATGAGGCAGGCGAGGGACACAAAGGTATTTTGCTAGGGGTGGATGCAGTGGGCTGCAGGGCAGGAAGTGTGATCTATTGACAGAGTTCAGGTTAGGCTAGGAGGGGTAGAGCAAATGCAGGCAGCCAGCAGAGCACAGCTGGAAAAGGCCAGCAAGAAAACACATGGATAGGTTCATCTACAAGGCCAGCAAGCACTCAGGTATGGGGGCGGGGAGGATGGGAGAATTTAACAGATGACTAGGGGCCAGTGAGACAGCTCAGTAGACTTAAGTGCCTGTTTTGGCAAGTACAGGGACCAGGGTTCAATCCCCAGCCCTGCCCCCGGGGCGCGCTGAACAGGTGACTGAGTCCGGGCACACCTGTAATCCCAGCCCTGGGTAGGCTGAAACCAGAAGGATCACTATGAGTCCGAGCTGCGTAGTGAGACTCTGCCAAATACATAAAATCGGGGGGAGGGGAAAAGATGACTAGTGTTTAAGAGTGTTTAAGGCCTGGGGTCAGAAATTTCAAAAACGAAGGAAATCCTGATTTTGGAGAGAAGGACTGAAACTTAGATAAATACCACCAACAAAATATTCTTGAGCACCTTTAGGTTTATAGAAAAATCAAAGGAAAAGTACAGAGTTCCCATATGCCCCTACCCTCAAGTACTCTATCATTAACATCTTGCATGGTGTGATTCTTTTTTTACAAATGACAAGTCAGTATCAATTAATTATCCATCTGGATATACAAGGGTCACCCTTGTGTTACACATCCTTTGGGTTTTGGCATCACTGTAGTATCATACAAAATCACTTACTGTGTTGCACTGTTCATTCTTCCCTTCTCCAAGATCCTGGCAACCTTTGATCTCTTCAATATCTCCAGAGCTCAGCCTTTCCCAGGGTCATGTAGCTGGAATTAATCAGTAGCCTTATAGATGGTTTGTTGGCCTAACACATTCTCCTTGCTTTTTCAGTGAGTCAGATCAGTACCTGTGTGGCTTACCTGAATGATAAGTTAATAACTTCAGTATCATATATGAGCTTTATAAGGAATCCTAGGAATTTTAAAGATACACAGCAACTATTTTAAGGTCCAAATCACCTAGATTGCATCATGGTCCAAACCAACACCCTACTAAGAGTGATGCGTTGGTGGCAGACAGACCTGGTTCAAATGCAGAGCTTTCTGGGCCAGCTCTGACCCTGAGTAAGCTAATCTTGAAATCTTACAGGTTATAACCAATGTATTTTGGGAACAATATCACATTCCTTAAAGGAGCACTGTATGGACTGAGGCAGTATGTCTAAAGGATTTAACACTCTTGGTGCAAGAAGCTGCCCTCAAAAGATGGTCGCTATGCATATCTCAAGATCTCTGTAAGTTTCCTATCAATGAAGAAGCACTAAAACTAGTCAAGATTATAGGTGCTCAGATTGAATTTTTTTTTTACTTATACAGTAAATAGTTGTTTGAGGCAAAATACTGTGATTGGTGAGAAAAGCTTTTTTTCTCAAAATAATGACTTTGGGGGTCTGGGGAGATGGCTCAGTGGAATAAGTGCTTTCTTGGCAAGCACAATGGCCTGAGTTCAATCCCCGGTTCCGCAAAAAAAAAAAAAAAAAAAAAGACTTCAATAAACCATGCATTTAAAAATCAGCGAGTCACAGCTAGGTAATAATTGAGAAGCATTGTGGTTTCAGTGTAGCTTTAAGTAGCTTTTCCTTGCCTAATTTAAGATACTACCACACCCTAAAGTTCGGCTTTTTAAAAAATTTTTATTTGAGATAGTTTTGGTAAATTGCTCTGGCCCAGCTTAAACTTGGGATCCTCCTGCCTCTAATGTTTGGTTTCTTTCACAACTGACACTAATAAGCCCAATTTATCTCCTAAAAGACAGCAATAAAGAAGCAGTTTAAAGGTTTTCATTTCAGGTTGGTACAGAGAGGGATTGTGAATGTATAAAGACCTGAGAATCCTATGGGCTTTTATGTTCTTTGAGGACACAAAAGCCTTATAATGTTGCAAGTACC
>NW_004524753.1:4569878-4577411 GCF_000260255.1 Octodon degus | reverse complement strand
GGACTAAACCCAGGACCTCACACAGCCCACACAAGCCTTCTACCACTGAACTGTATCCCAGCCCAAGAAAAAATATTCTCTTATTGCAGCTCCCAATTCTACACTGGAAAATTCCTAATTAACAATTACATTTAACATTCAACAAAGTAAAGAAATGTTAAAAAAAAAAAGTCATTTAAATATATTCAATACAAAAAAGCAGCTCTTTACTGAATCCCAACAACCTCAAGACATGCAAACTTATTAGCAGCTCTTGGGAAATGTTTGTGAGAAGGTTATTACTATTCATTCTGCATTGATGGTCTACCATAGCAGAGCTCTGTGGATACTATGAGCTAACCCACCTCTGTTCTCAGAGAAATAAACACCATGAAATGAGAACAAGATTCCAACAGAAACTGGCAAGTACTACCACAGACACAGTGTATAAGGCGCAAGGGGTCTTATTTTTCTCCATTCAACATAGCTACCAAACATTTTTTTGTGTTACTGTGTAAGTCTTTTTTTTCTCCATTATTTGTTATGCCTGCCTATTACCCCATCGGTCAGTGAGATTAAATACAGTAGCTGTTTGTGACATTTTCAGTTCTTCACTGTAGTCAATGATGTTGTGATAGGCATGTGGCATTTTCTGTACCTGGCCCCTCTTCTAGAGTTTTAAGAGTTCTTTATGTATTCTGTGGGACAGTCCTTCATTAAATAAGTCTTTTGCAAATATTTTCTCCTAATCTGTTGCTTATCTTTTCAGTCTCTTTATACTGTCCTTCACAAAGCAGAACATTTTACTTTTAATTAAGTATATTTTTCTTTCCATAGATTATGTCTTTGATGAAATTACCCAGATTTTCTCCTATGTGATTGTCTTAGTTACTTTTCTTATAGCTAAAAACAAAGTAGCTGACACACAAACTAGTTCACAATCCATAGTGGTTTCAGTCCATAATCACTTGGCTCCAAGGCAGGGTGACACGGCAGACAGGCATCACAGAATAGGCAGGAGGATGCAGAACACAAGCAGCAGCAGCAAGACGGAAGGGACCCTCTTGTTGCCCCTTACATCCTACCCAGGCTGGGAGTGGCAGCGCTCACACCGAGGGCAGGGCAGCCGACATCTGACCATGGACCCATGAATCAGTGCTGGCACCACAACCTTGATCCCAGCAGCACACATCCCAGATCCAGCCACTTCCGAAATGCCCCATTTATGACTTGACTACATGAGGCTTGGGCGGCGGGGGGAACACGGACATCTAGGCACAAACCATAACACTTATTTTCTGGGAGTTTTATAGTTTTGTATTTTACATTTATTTCATGTTGATTCTGTGAAAAGTGTAAGGTCTATATCTGGATTTACTTAAGCATGTGGATGTCCATTTGTTCCAACACCATTTGTTGAAAACGCTATTTTTTTCTTCATTGTACTGCCTGTGTTCCTTTGTCAGTGATCAGCTGACTGCATTTAGGGGGGGCTATTTTGGGGCTCTCGAATCTGTTCCATGGATCTGTTTGTCATTTTTTCACCAGTACCAGAGGTCTTCACTGCTATAGCTTTATAGTAAATCATCAGGGTGGATAGTTCCATCTTCCCACTTTGTTCTCCTTCAATATCACATTGCTGTTCTGGGTCTTTTGCCTCTTCATATAAACTACAGAATCCAGTTTATCAATATCCACAAAATAACTTGCTGAGACCATTTCTGGCATTACATTTGATCTGTAGGATAAGTCAAGAAGAAGCGAACATCTCGCTAACATTGAGTCTGCCAGTCCATGAACATGAAATCTCTCTCCATTTGTTTATTCTTCTATGACTTCTTTAATCAGTTTTGTAATTTTCCTCATCTAGGCCTTATATTTATTTTGTTAAATTTATATCTAAGTATTTCACTTTGGGGATGTTAATGTAAATGATGTTATATTTTAATTTCAAATTCCATTTATTCATTATGCTGCATTTTGGTATAACTGCTAATACTATTTAAATTTTTACATAAAACAAGAAAGTTTTGAGATTGTAAATGAAAGTATAATACTTTTTCTAATATTTTCTTTCTACTTTGCGGTAGTTTCCACTCCTAGTAGCTGACTTAACTATTGGGTGAAATCCTAAAGGATGAATAGATTTGTACCAACAGTCAATATGTTTCTATTAAATTCAATTTTGAGATAAATACATGGTACCACTCTCTAAGAAAAGACAGTAACAATAATGAGTTGTTCACTAAGTGATAAAGTGTTTACATCTTGGAAGTAAGAAATGTCCTGGCAGTGAACTCAATATGCTTGTAGATGGTATGGGAACAGGGGTAGGAAAGTGATAGAAAATAGTCCAGTGCTTTCTTCTGCCCTTTCACTAAGGCTTTGGAGCTAGTTTCCATACAGTTCTTAACCTAAATATGGATCAACACCTCTGAGCCACGCAGGAGCTTGGAAGCTTGCTTCATTCTCAGGGGTCACAGAAAACTGCAGACACTCCTGATGCCAGACTGGCTGCCTGTTCCTGCCTAGTCGACGGCAGTATACATAAACTGCGATGCAATTGACGTGTCTCTTCTGAAACCCTGAGACTGGCATGGTGCCTGGTATGCAGAAGGTGCCCAATTAAGGTAAAATTAAACAATAGGGCTCTACATACTTTTACAGCCAAGATCACACTGGTTAACTAAAGACAGTTCCTGTGAAAATGTAGGGCAAGGTGGGTGTTGAGAAGGATCAGGAAAAAAAAAAAAAGAAGGATCAGGAGTGAGGCTGGGTAAACAGTATAGTTTGTGGAACCCAATGGATGCTCAGTGAATATTTTCTGAATGTGTGAGGTCAAAAAAGACAAGAAGGGAGGAATTGGTGGGCAGGACAGGAGTTGAAGTTCCAAGCCTAGTGATCAGGAATCTGCCTGTGTGGGCCTGCTGGTAGTCACCTCAGGGATAGGAAAGGTGAATCCAAATGTCTCCAAGAGGTTTGGTAGCAAAACCTCCAGCCATTTCTACAGCTCCCCACACTGACTACTAGAAAGGACTTTTTGTTTTTTAAAGAAACTACTCTTAGAAAACCAGTACAAGGGGCCGGGGAGATAGCTTAGTGGAATAAGCACTTGCCTGGTAAGTGCAGGGGCCCGAGTTCAATCCCTGGTTCACCAAAAAAAAAAAGAAAACCAGTACATACAATACAAGTCCCTATCATCTCCCTGCTCCCTTCTCCTTTTATCATCACAGATTCATTGCTAAATCTCATGGCATCACGGGCTGGGCAGATGGCTCAGTAGAATAAGCACTTGCCTGGCAAGCGCAGGGTCCTGAGTTCAATCCCCGGTACCACCAAAAAAAAAAAAAAATCTCACGGCATCACTGTTCTACTCTTCAGGGAAGCCAGTGCTGATGATGTCCATAAACAGCTTGGCCATACAAGTGCCTGAAATTCATTCATTCATTCATTCATTCATTCATTCATTCATTCATTCATTCACTGGAGGAATATTCGTGAGGTGCTTCCCTGGGGTGGGCCATGCTCTAGATACAGCACTCAGGGTGTGAGCCTGCAGGGCCCTGGTCCCTAAGAGACTGCAGTGACCTTGGTTCTGACAAAACCCAAAGGCCACAAGAGCTCACACCACACATGCTGACCTCCCTGAGCACTGAAGATGGGGCCTTTTGCATGAGATCAGTGGGGTCCTCACAAGGTCACCAAGATGGGAAGGTCCATCCTAGGGGTAGGATGGACAGCTGGGCATGAGGCTGGCAAGGTAGGCAAGGACTCCACCATGCTGGGTCTTTAGAGCCATGTTATGAACAGAAACTGAAGAGTTGGAAGTGCCAGGAAAGGGGTGAGAGTGAGAGGAAGTGAGCTTGGGCCTTGACTTTCCCCAGTACACACTTGCCATACAGGGAAACACACGGAACTGGGGAGCTGCCCCAGAACAGTTATCCAGACTGTTTGATGACTGAGCTCCTCTGTCCATACGCAATGCTCTAGAAGTCAAGGCCACTGCAGAGGTCAGTTCCAGCTTGGATCTTCTGAGATTCAGCAGCATAATGGGACATTGGGGGAAAAAACCAACACTCTGGTCAAGTGTCGGGACCAGGACCCAACAAGATTCTAGCTGACATTTCCTGACAGCACCAATCAGTGCAGATGCCTCTATCCCACAGAAGAGTGTTGCCCCAAGTAGAAAAAAAGGCCACCCATATGACTTCCTTGCCTATCACAACTCTACATGAACACAGGAAGGTCTGGCCTCTAAAATCAATCTCTACCACTACAAAACTTATTAAAAAGTTTAAGAACAAAGTAAAAGCCATTTAAAACCAATCTGAATTTCATGTTAGCTTTATTAATTTTAGGAACAATCTCTGATAAAAGAAAATATCCCGACAAACCATTTTCTACTTCAGATACAACATACTCAGGTCATACAAAATCATTTTTAGGTTGCACTGTTCCCACAATTAAAGGTTTAGAAGGCCAATTTTAATTCAGGCATGATTAACTGATTACAACAATGTTTAGGTTGGACACCAACATGTCAAACATATGCCCAAGTAGTTACAGACTGCCTTCCTCACCTCCTGTTACTCCTTTGATTGTCCCTAGCAAGAGGCAGTAGCTGCTGACATTTAATGACCATTTGAAGAAATCCCTATGGCATTTTGTTATTTATTCATTCAGGGCAGTAAACTTGCAAATCTCAAAAAGGTACCATGGTAAACATAATAGCAATGCCTATTTTATCAAGCACTGTAGTGAGTTTAATCACTATTACCTCCCTAAATTTAGTAAGCGCTCTACCAGGCCATAGGAAAATTAACAACTGTTTACAGGAAAGATGGCTTTCCTCCGTGACAAACACAGTCTTATTCACCCTCTTCTGCACGCATCTTAAGCCTTTACAGAATGTAACCAAGGATGCCACAGTGGCTAGACCTGCAGAATGTAATGAGCAACAGCATCTGAGCCACACTGAATTTCCTCTCTTTCACAGATAAGCAGCCCAACTTTCTCCTGAGCTCTGAGCCCCACTTGGTAGCAACTGCAGCAACCATAGCAACCGTTCTATTCTTCAAGACCCGCCAGGGCAATGTCTCTCTGGGCAAAGCAAAGGAGGAGAGCAGCCTCCTCCTGGGTTGCACCACAATTACAGATGCATAACTGTAGAAAGTGCAGCAGGGGCCTACTCAGAACATAAAGGCTCAGACATCCAAGCAGACGGGGGTGGCGGGGAGCTGCGAGGCATCCAGGCAACCCAATACGATGGCTCTCCAAATGCAAGTAGCCCTTTTACATGTGCAATACTGGTCTGATTAATAAAAAAAAATTTCTTTTCTTGAAACTGTGTTATGGAAGTTTGTTTTCGTTTGGATTTTTCTGACACCTACACACTGTAAAACTAAAGCCTTGTCCTATGTGTTATTCTTGCTTAGAATCAGGTAGAAATATTGTATTTAATGGTCATTTCTTTAAGTGTTTTGTGCTTCCAACATCCAGCCATAAAGACAGCCTCACAGTGGAGGAAATGACAAGAGATTTGGAAATACAAAGATTTAGGCTCTAATCTCAGTTCTTTTGTCTTCTTATGTCACCTTGGCAATTAAACATTTCAAACTTAGTTTCCACATCTGTCAGATGGCCAGCACCTGCAGCTCACAGGATGCTGTAAAACTGAATGAACATTTACAATACGTTGGCTGGCATGTATTAGGGTAACCAATAATATCATTAGGAGGAGGCTGGTCTGTGATATACGATGATCTTCACCTCTAAGTAAAAGAAAGCAACCTAAAATGATAGAAAAACTATTACAATAAAGTAGGAAAAAGAATAGAACATGGGGCTGGGGATATAGCTCAGTAGCACAGTGCCTGCCTGGCAAGTGCGAGATCCTGAGTTTGATTCCCACTACCAAAGCAAAAACAAAAACGAATACAACATGAAGCTAAAACAGAATTAGCTCAATCCTACACGATGAAACAAATGAAGAGAATCAGGCACAGAAGGGCTCATCAGCACTGGCAATGTTCTAGCTCTTAAAAAAGATGAAGGGGCAAATATTTAGTATTCCTTAGGTTGTGCTCACATTCTCTCTGTGCTTTTGTACCACGGTGCACTTCACACACAAATGACATCGGGGGAGGAGGGGACACACCAAACGTTTTACTTTTTCTATAAAGAAAGGTTGCAAATGACATTGAAGTTCGAACAACTATATGCTGACCCATCCTCAGTCAACAGTCTGGTTATGAGGAAAGATTTCCAGTTCTTAGCCTCAGACCTCCACCTGAGCAAATCCAGAGATGGTACTTCAGCGTCTTTGTTCACCTTTGACTATGAGGGCAATGTCCACATTCCAGAAGAGGTGGAATGCAACACAAGGAAGTGAAATATATGCTTTTCAGTTTGGAGGAGGAAAGGAAACTAAACTTTGGACAGTTTCTGTCAGCTTATCCTCTCTGTAACTATTCTAGACATGACTCTTCTGGCTCTCACTTTGCTCAATCTCAGAAAGGTATGTAGCTTGCCCAAGAAGTAGCTTGGAAAGTAGGCTTTTCTGCGCAGCTGTAATGTGCCTTCACTTGTAATCATAAGCTTTCTTCAAATGCTCGTGGGCAAGTATGTGTGAGCCTGTGTTCAAAGACTACACAGGTAACATGCTACAGTATTAAAACTAAAAAGAGCTCAGGGAATCTTATTCTCTGCAGTACCTCTCAGGCCTCTGACAGGAAAGTGGGAGAACCTCTCCTCCTAAGGAGTTGTTCTGGTTTTGAATGGGGGAAAAGAGGAGACCCAGGGAAGGAGCAATAAGAATTTTATATGGTTTAAGAACAGATTTTCAGAGGTCCACTTCAAGAGCAAAGCTTCTTCAAGGGCTCAGCTGCCTGATTTCCAGAAGACAGCCTTAAGAAAAAGACAACCAGCTGAATGTGTGGCAGCAGATGCACAACCCATGTTAGGGCCTGAGCTGCTGTCTGAGAGAAGTAAGGCAAGATGGTTCTCACAGGAAGACATCTATATTGTAAGAAATTGGAACCTCAATCTCCTGCTTGGTGGTCAGAGTGCAAACCTTCTCTGATGTCTGGAGAACAGAGCGCCATCATTCCTGCCTGCTTTGTTTCCCTCTGCACAAATTGCCAATGCCACAAATGGTAAATCCAAGCATCCACCCCAGAGTCATTCAACTCTACTACTCTCCTCTGCTCATTCTTTGGCCATCCGATTCCATACCACAGAAGCTGTTCAGTATGGGGTACTATGTAGGACCCAAAAATCAAGCAACTAGAATAACGCTTAGAGAGATGGCAATTCTGGGGTACAGGACTATAATGCCAGATGCCCATCCTGCAGGTGTGAAGGAACACTCCAAGTGAGCTCAACAAATGGCCAAGTGGTGAGAGCCAGAGTCTGTTAAACCTAACTGAGGGCTTGCCAGAGTTAGAGATCACATACAAAATTTTCACTTAACCTTGGCTCCCTGATTTTCACTAAAGCTCTTTAACAAACTGAGGTGGGCCACTAGGTGGTCAAGTTTCTAGTTCTACCTCTGCT
>NW_004524753.1:4561943-4569673 GCF_000260255.1 Octodon degus | reverse complement strand
GAGAGACTCTCCCGGGACTGTTCTGGAACCTCAATTTCCTTATTGGTAGAATGGATGTGACACTTTCTGCCACAGCCCCTCAATTTGGATGTATTCAGTGAAGAGGAGATCTGAAAAATTAAGGATTATGCAAACATATGACATTAAGAATCATGAAAATGTAGACTTTTTACCCAACCCAAACATCAGGCTGACAAACAACTGGCCCATGGGATTGCTGAAGCACATCTCTGTTCCATACCCATTTGTAATGGAGGCGACAGGATGGCACCCTTAATAAGGGTAAGGTTTCTCCAGTGCAATTATGGACTTTTTATCCTGTTGTACACAGGCCTGTGTGCTGGCACAGGGGCTGTTCACGATCAGTATGAGAGCTGCATGGGCTCTTTGGTCTCACACTTTTGGTAAGACAGGGTTAGGTCTTATTTTTCCTCATTGGGAGCTGCAAACTGTGAGGTGGTAAATGACTCCACAATGCCTTGCTAAGTTTGGTCAGTAATCTGGGTGCTGGGATACGCTGAGTGCATAGGGTTATAAAACACTGTATTCCAAAATCTAATCACCAAAGCCATAGCCTGCAGTTACTGGGAGCTCTAATTATAGTACGTAGTACACCTACAGTGAAAGAGTTTCCCAGTTTCTCAGAGGCTAATCCTTGTTAAAGACATGGTTTCATACTTTCTTCATCCTCTGCATGGTTATTCTCTATTACACATGTATTTCCATGTTATTAAGTTGTTTTGCCTTTCAGTCTACTCCTCAAATAATGAGCTCATTTTGGCTTTTGTGATACCCTTAAAATTCTTAGCATTGTTCATTGACATTTTTCTCCAAGGGGAAACTTGACTAAGCATTTCTCTGAGCTGGGGGGATGGGGGCAGCAGGCGACATGAAGTGTCACAATCCTCCCCAGAGAAGGCAGTTCAAAACAACACCAAAATGGCTTTGTTCAATCTTGGGAACAAACGAAAGGTTAAAGCTCAACAATGATTCTGGGTGAAACAAAGCAATGTTTATTTTCACTGAAATGAGTTCTTATTCATAGACTGCACAAATAAATTAATTTTACATCCCAGCAGAGCTTTTAAAAATAACTCGAAGTAATATTTCAATTACGCACTTCTTACACAGCAAGTCTTGAACCTCTGAGATGCTCAACAGCCTGGAAGAATTCATGTACTAGGGCTTCGGCAGGAAGGAGGCATTGGCCTCAACGCACTCCGAATCTCACAGGACACAAGGCAAAGGGCACGGGAAGTACTGTCAGCCATGAGCATTTAGTAGCGAGTGTGTACAATATAGCCTCATTGTACTTCCAATCAATGTTATTAAAGTACAAACCAGTATTTTCCCCAAATATTCTCAACTACTTTCTGAAACACTACATTTGCCTGTCCTGTGCTTGGAACAAGTGTGAAGGTACACACATTAGTAGCACATTCTCGTGTGGTCCCCTCCCCCTCCACTGCAGGTGGGCCCTGTGATGCCCCTCTAACCACCGTTATGACAAATGGCAGCCCTAGTGCTACTCAGCTTGGTATAAGACTCCTGCTGACGTCTTGCTCATCTCTCTCCCTGTCTCCTCTTGCTGCCTTTAAAGACCAAGTTGCCATGAATTCTGCTGTGCCAGGAACCTGAATGCTGCCAGCCACACTGGCAAGGTCAGTCGTTTTCCCAGCAGCCTCTCACTAAGAAACCAGTGCACTGATGGCAGCCACAAGAAACCGCAAGTGGAGGAACCCAGCTAGGGTGATGCCCCAAAGATCCACTGCAACCATCAGAAGAGAAACATGCAAGTGGCTGAGATTGAGTAACAGGAAACAAATGCCCTATGGCAACAGTCCTCTTTGTATGGGAGCAAACAAGTCCTCTGCATGGTTTCTCAAGCTCAGTCCCCTAGAAGGAAGCTATCCACTTCACTCACAGGTGTCCCTTCCTCTGAAGGGCTGTCTACTCAGAGCCACTCTGCACTAAGCAGTTCCTATGCATGCTCTCAATGCTGCTCTGTGATGGTCCTCAGGACAGGGGTGGGCATCACGACCACTGCATAGATGGCAAGTCTGCAGGTCAGAGAGTTTAAATAACCCACCACATTCCTGCAATCACGTCCATGACTCTAACCCAGGGCAATCTGACTGCGACGGTCTTGTCCCTTCAACTTCCACATAGCTTTCATTTATTTCTCTGCTTAAATAAACAGTAAAATAGTACATGTTAGCATTAAGATGCTGGGGGTGGTGACACACAACTGTAATATCAGCACTCAGGAAGCTGAGGCAAGAGGATTGCTATGACTTTGAGGCCAGCCTGGGCCACATGAACTCAAGATCAGACTGAACTGCAAAGCGAGACCTTATCTCAAAAAAAAAAAAAAAACAAAAAACAAAGAAAGAAAAGAAAAGAAAGAAAAAAGAAAGAAAAAACCACCCATACCCACACCCACACCCACACCCAGGGCATTTTATCAACATACTAATTCCTGAGTTATATACTAGGGAAGATCTTTAAAGAAAAGTCATTGAAAGGGCCAGGGAGATGGCTCAGTGGAATAAGCACTTCCCTGGCAAGCGCAAGGGCCTGAGTTCAATCCCTGGTTCCAAAAAGAAAAAAAAAAAAGAAAAGTCATTGAAGTATTATGCTAATGCATATTCTATTAGGCAACTAAGACTTGTACATCCCTATAGTATGCTTTGTATTATTCAATAATTTTTTTTCTGTTTATAGAAGTAATATTGGCTTATTAGTAAAACTGTAGAAATCCTGAAAAATATCTAGATGAACCATAATTGTTTCACCAGCAACAAAGATAAACTAACAATAAGCAATTTCTTAAATTTAGATGAATTTATACAAAAGGTATGGGCCATATTACTTAGTATAAGTCTGCCAGTTATACAGTGGTCAAGGGACTTCATCAACTGAATGTTAATGGCAAAAAAATCTATATACATGTTTACATCATTTAATCAACCACTCCCTTATTCCTAGACCTGCAGACTGTTGAGCTTTCTCACTTTGGTAAACACTTTGGCAATAAACATCCCTGGGAGAATCTGCTGAGGCACAAAGAAATATATACTGCCGAATCATCCTCCTGCAAGATTATCTGTCACTGACGCCTCTGCATGATGGGAGAAAGCTTCCCTTGACCCTTCAGTGCAGCTATGCCCTGTGTCTTGTCAGTGTGCTAGGTAGAATGGGATGCCTTTCATAATAGGAACTTTCAATTTAGTAAGTGCATGCTGTTTACTATTTTTGACATTAATTTTCTATTAATTCTATAATTAAAGTAGCAAAAAATACTCCCAATGTTCTTTCCTTATTAGAGTTACTTATATATGAAGATTAATCTTTGCCTTGCCCATTGTACCCCACTGTATCACTCATCTATCTTCTTTCTTGCATAGCTGGTATGCAGAAATATTTATTCACTACTTGTTTTTCTATACCAGAGATTGCATCCTGGGGCACTCCACCACAGAGCTACATACTAGCCCTGTTTGTTGTTTTATTTATTTTTTAAATGTATTTAGTATAGGGTCTACAGGGTTTCACTACACAGATGGGACTTGTAATGATCTTTCCGTTTTCAGCCTCCCAAGTGCTGGGATTACAGGCTGGCCTCCAACTTGTAACCTTTCTGCCTAAGCCTACTGAAGTGTGTTTGTCAGTTGCATGTGGTGATGCTCAGAAAATTTTAATGATCAAAAAAAAAAAAATCCTAAGTTATAGAACTGAAGTCTAAAATAAGGACTTTGCATAGCCTGGAAATGAGGGTTAGGTGATAGAACTTACTGGAAACCCTGAATGTGTCAGGCCATACATAGGATGCTGAGGAAACGAGAATGAAGAGAGCAGTCCCTGTCCCCAAGCCCTCCACACCCGAGAGACTGCAGGGGCTGCCAAGGCCTCTGACAGCTCCGAAGAGTCTGGGCATACTTTCTTTTTCTTGCTGATGTTAAGGCAGTAGACAAGTTGATTTAAGGGTTTGTAATAAAACTTTAAAACTCTCCATCCAAGTAGAAGCTAAAAAGGACCCCAGAGGAAAATCTTCAGAGATAATTATTATTACCTATGCCAAATACTTAAGCTGATAATGGAAACCCTGGCAGGCAAGGGGTGAAGACAGAGTGCCTACCCTGCCCTCAGGGGCTCTGCCTTCCAGGAACACAGCCCTTCCCACCTGCAGTGGCTTGCTAGTTTCAGCTGTCCACTTCTTCCTACACTCAGAAACAAAAGTGGGGACAGGAGAGGAAGTGGGAAGAGGGGTCTGGAGTGAAGAACACAGACCTCTATTCTGCACAAGATAACTAGGATGGACACTGTGGACATCCTGCTTCCTCCCCAGCCTTGTGCCTGCCTGAAGGTACTGAACACATTCACCGGCCCCCATGCCCAGGCTGGAGTGGGGCTACGACAAAATACCCAACACCCGAAATTATGAAAGGAAAGGTTTATTTAGCTCACAGTTAGTGGAGGTTTCAGTTCATACTCAGTGGGCTCCAAGGCAGAGTGGCACATGGCAGAGAACAGCAGTTAATGGCAGTGACAAAGAGCAAAAAAAGCAGAGGATGGCCACTTCTCAGGCAGCTCACTAGCCTCTCTTCCCTTCTTACATTATAATGCAAATTACCCACCCTAGGGCCAGGGTTTAGCACTCACACTGCAAGCTGAGCATTGGATCAAGAATAAAACAAACAAACAAACAAAAAAAAAAAAAAAAAAACCGGTATACAGATGAATGTCCATTTTGTATCTGTGTATTCAAAGTGGTTAGGATAGACATATAGTTACATTCTCTTAATGAATAGAGTGATTTGTTCTAATGGCGTTTGTAAATAGGATGTCATGTCCACATCTTGTACAGCAATTAACCACTAGGAAGAATGTATGCAATGTGTTAATTATTGAAACTGTCCTACCAATTTGATTTGAAACTATCTAATTGTCATTTGTTTACCAATAAAATTATGGGGAAAAAATAAATAAATAAAAATAAAAAAAAAAAAAAAAAAAAAGAATCAATCACAAGGGGCCAGGGAAATAGCTCAGTAGAATAAGTGCTTGCCTGGCAAGCGCAAGGACCTAAGTTCAATCCCTGGTTTTGCAAAAAAAAAAAAAAAGTTGATTACAAATTCCAGAAGCAGTTCCATGACTTAATGAGGCTTTGGGGGGACACCTATACACAACCTATAGCAATGATAAATGTGCTTTATAACTCATGCCTCAGGGCACAGCTCATTACTACACTATCAGAATGACTTGGCTCACTGTCTCCTGCCCCATGTTTTACAGAAAGTCCAGGCCAGGCTGGTGCTTCATCACCAAGGTTCCATGACTGCCCTCGCCAGTGCCGTCAGACTGTTTTCTTACTTACCTTATGAAAGTTTTATATCTTAGAAACATTCCATATTGATTTATGTAATGTATGCGCGGCTACGTGCTAGATGTAAAATGTTTCTCTTTTTGCCTCCCAACAACCAATGTTCATTCCTATAAAGGAAATATTGTCCCTACTGAGAAATGAGACATTCAATTATGCAATAGAAATACTAAAAACAGCTCTTAGAAAAACCTGCAAAATCTACACAAAATTTAGAGAGCCACCTCACTTTGGAAGAGACTTAGTAGAAAGCATCCAAAGGTTTGCAAATCTCCAAGTTCTTTTCTGAGTTCTAAATTTCCTTCAGTAGTTTTTGTTGTAGGGTATGTGTTTGTAGGAGTTTTGTAGTGTAGGCAGCAGTATGTGTTCAGTTCCAGTACTGAAAGTCAGTACAAAAGGGCATGTATGATGAGCTCGTATGATGACGGGGCTCAAGTACCCCCAAGGCAGTAATGACAGAGAACTCATCACCCTCAGAGAACCTAAGCCCCAAGTCAAAGGCCTATTCTCCCAGCAAGACTTTGATTAGCCCTGTGGCCTAGAAATCCTCCACAATACAATGTACATTAACCCCTTCACCAACTTTCTTTTACATGAAAAACTGCCTTCAAATTTTCTTCTCTAGTTACTGAAAGAAAATAGGTCATTTGAAGGAAAAAACAGGTAAAATATATAAAGAGAATTGAGACCATGACAATATTAGAGAATAAACTGTTCTTCCTCATAACTAAAATCCACTGTTTAGAGGGATGAAGTTAACTAAACCCTATTAGTAATAGCAGATTAATCAGATAATTCATAATGCATTCTACCAGTAGTACTGAGGTTTTTGGGAGGGATTTTTTTTTTTTTTTTTAACGTTTTGTGAGTAGCACTGGCAGTAGTAGGGATTGAACTCACAGCCTCCAAATTAAACTACAACGTGGCCTTTAAATTTTTTTTTTTTTAATTTTGAGACATGGTTTCCAAGTCACTAAATCTCCCAGGATGTGCTCAAACTTACAACCCTCTTGCCATGGCCTCTCAAAGTGCTGGGAATACAGATGTACTAAGCTTTGTACTAGGCATTATTCTGGGCATCTGTGATTTGTCAGTGGATAAAAGGGACCAAGGCTATGCCTATGTGAAGGGGGCCATGCAGAGAGTTTTGATGAGAATAATAATAAACCGTATTATCAGGTCACAGGTAATTTAGTGCCGGGATAAAAGGAGGGTAAGGAGGGCTGGCAGTAGGGGACCGGGGCTGAGCAGTGAGGGCAGGCCATGCCTAGTGACTCCTGGGCTCTGCATTTACTCCAGTGTGATGGAAGCCACCATGGTGTCTGCGATGGGTGTTCAGAATACACTGACTTCTGACCCTGGCCATCCTGTGACCACGGGGAAAGTGGTGGGAAAGCAGAGGCCAGGACAGAGCTAACAGGGCTGTGCTGGCAGTCAGGGCATCCTGGCTTGCGCCCGAGGAGCAGTGTGCTAACGAGGCCGTGCTTGTGACCCAAGCTCCTTGCATCCTGCAGCTACCACCACCTTAGTTACCAATCCCATCCTCGGCCTGGGTTTTCCTTGGCTGCAGTTCTCCCACCATAGGGCGCAACTGTGGTGGTTTTGGTTTCGTGCCCTTGTTCTGTGAAGGGGCCCTACTTAGGGACCTGGAATCCCTGCTGCCTAGCAAAGGATTTCCTGCTGTCACAGGAGTGAATGGTGCCTCGCCTTGCTGAGGCATAAGCCCCTGTCCAACAGAACTCTGCTTCCATCTCTTCTGAGTGGAAACCCTTCCAACACTTTCCTCAGCCAAGAGAACAGCCACAGAGCTCAGCCTGCACCAGACTCCAAGGCAGACTCACACTGCTCCATCTCCCTCCCACTCCTCAGTCCTGAACAGGAAGTCTCTGCTCCAACCCTCTGCCCAAATACCTGGTCCCTTCTCCATGTTACTGTCTTCCTGTGTTCCTTCCATCCTCCCCCAGTTTACGGAAATCTGATTTATTCCAAGGCAGGGTGCAGGATGCTCTTCCTCTGTCAATTAAATCCAGGCCCTGCATAGGCTACAAAAGTACTCTACCACTGAGCTTCATCTTTCTTCAACTTTTTTAAAAAATTGGGACCAGGGAGATCGCTCAGTAGAATAAGCACTTGCCTGGCAAGCACAAGGGCCTGAGTTCAAACCTTGGTACAAAAAAAAAAAAAAAAAGAAAAAAACCAGCCTCTGGAATATAGCAATTTGAGGAAGACAGGATGGAAGTGGGTAACCTGGACCCTTGTGCTTGCCAGGGAAACGCTTATTCTACTGAGCCATCTCCCTGGCCCCAGCTAAAGTATTTTTTGAGAAAACCAATGAAAAAAAAAAAAA
>NW_004524753.1:4529965-4561843 GCF_000260255.1 Octodon degus | reverse complement strand
AAAAAAAAAAAAAAAAAAAAAAAATTAATGCATTTGGTACAGGGTCCACAGGTACTACAAGGTCTCACTACATAGATCCTACTCATAGTGTTTCTTCTATTTTCAGCCTCCCAAGTGCCACAACGCCCATTCTCAACTGTCATCTCATCATGCCCCAGGGGCGAGGCCACAGGGCATGTGAAAGATTTTTATTTTGACGCAGAATCTTGGTAAATTATCCAGGCTGTTCTTAAACTTGTAATCTTTCTGCCTCAGCCTTGGGAACAGTGAGGTTAAAGGCATATTCCATACCTGGCTGGGGTTGGGCCATGCCACCAAGTGTTTGGCCCCGAGCTACCTTCTGGGGAGGATAGGTACATGAGCCTTTCCTGTACCTCACAGGCAAGGGACAGAAAGACATGCATCCCATCAAAGGATAGAGTGACTCCCTTGTGTCCCTCTGCACAGTAGGGCAGCAGCTTCCCTGGGCAAATACCTTGTTCTCCAACCAAATGACAATTATTGAATTTCTCTGAATCCCTTTCACAGCCGTCCAAAATTATTTTTATTTCTTTTATAGTTCTGGGGATTAAATCCAGGGCCCTCCCAATGAGCCATGTTCCCATTCCCCTCACTCCCTCTTTTTATTTGGAGACAGGATATCACTAAACTGCTAAGTTTCTCAGGCTGGGTTTGAACTACTGGCCCTCCTGGTTCAGCCTCCCAGAGTACTGGTATTACAGACCTGCCAAAGTTCAATATTTACATTGACCTGCTCTTACAAGATTATTACAAAAGTAACAAACAGGATACTGCAGTCTCTGCTGTGTGGGAGCCCAAGGGAGTGAGAGCTGGGAGGATAGCAGGTGAGCAAGTCTGCAATGAACATCCCGGGCAAGAAAGGGGACAGGAGCAGCCTGTGCTCTAGCAGCAAGAGGGGCAGCAGAAGCCTCACTGTGGGATGTGGGCGCCAGCACCGGCTGCTGGGGAGCTGGGGGCGAAGGCACAGCTGGGACATCCTGAAGGGTGCATCAGTGAATCATGAAGGGAAGAAGGGCAGCAGGCAGGGACAGCATGTCTGGAGGAGGTAGAGGATGTGAATGCCCCAGGAGCTTCCAGCCCAAGCAGGAGGAGCAGGGAGAGCGGGAAAAGTGGGCGGGACCCCAGCAGGGGCTGGTGACAGTCTTAAACCACAGGTCAAAAAACAAAAGGTCAAATCAGGAAAGATGAGAACTTTATAAGGGATCCTATAGTTTCCCCAAAGATTAAAGTCCTTCGACTGGAATGCTGCTGTTTGCGAAGACACATGGAGTCAGTGTATTGCTTCACAGTGCTCGGCAAGTAGGGGAAGGCATCTGCCTAGCCTTCCAGGTATATTCCCTCTTTGAGACTTTCAAGAATTGCCAGAAAATTAATACATATAGTTGGGCATGGAGCTGAATGTCGGTAATCCCAGCACTCTGGGAGCCTCCCAAAAGGAGGGTGGTAACAAGTTGCCCAGCCTGGGCAACTTGTCAACTTAGTGAGACCCTGCCCCAAAATAGAATATCAGCAGGCTTGGGGATGTAGCTCAACGTGAAGGCCCTGGGCTCAGCCCTCAGCATGGACAATCCATGAGACAGCGATCTTATAAGAACTGAGAAGGGAGCCAGCCTTGGTGGCACATGTTGTATTTCTAGCTACTTGTAAAGCTGAGGCAGGACTGTAAATGTGAGGCTAGCTTAAGCAATTTAGTGAGACTGTCTCAAAAGGAAATTTTTTAAAAAGAGCTAATGATGCCACTCAACATTCTATATGTTCAATCCTGTTACTACAAACAAAACAAAAATAGAGGAAGTGAGACCTTTTTAAAGCACGTGCTAATTATATCATTCCTCTATATAAACAGCCAAAAATGCCACTGCCAGTTTTTAGCCTTATAATAAGCTCAAGGTCTTAAAAGACGTGAGAATCTTGAATACTACCCAGTCTAAATATTCTAAATGTCATCTTTACTTTAGAGGGTTCTCTTTCAGGATGCTAAGAAATAGGTTTTCTGGTCCCGTATTGAAAGGGACACTCAACAGGCACTCAGCCCTCTGGCCTTCCAGCCTTAATGTGAACTCTGTCTCAAATGGACCCTGACACACAGATCCCACAGTAGTTTTCCAACACAATGATCATGTCTGAAAGTCAAGATGGGAATAAAGCTGGGTTCAGTTGAAATTTTTCTTTAACATATGAATTGTTACATTACCAACAAAAACAGCTTTTTTCTTACTGCCACTCCCCTGCCTTCGGCCCCATTTTGGGCAGGCTGCCCTACTGGAGCAGTACTTTGAAGTCTCCTGTAGTTATTGCATCTCTCCTTTGTTCCATGCCACCTCAGGAGTCTTGAGTCCGCCTACCTCCATTTTAGTTTTAGATTGAAATCACTATTGGATAAGTGGCCTAAGGTAGGTGAACAGGTGAGCCTTCTGGGTGTGGCAGCTATTCATTCAGGCTTTAATTCCAGAGTTCTCTTTGCTCCCCAGAACGAGTTCACTCACTGCATTCGGAGTTCCTGAGCTGTTTTCTATTGTCATTAGATATACACATGTCTAGAGCACACCACATTTGCCTACGTGAATCACCTTCAAAGTTGTTATGCACCTTAAAAAAGTGCCAGGAGAGAAAGTTTTTCTCTCCAACACGTGTAACATAAAACCTGTCCTCCTCCCGGGAAGTCTACAAGAATGAGAGGCGGGATACAGCGATTTACATTTCAATGGAAAGCGCTGCTCCAGAGAGGAGAGCTATTTCCAGCAGCTCCACCGGAGGCGACGTCTGCAAAGCAAGGGGGTTGCCAGCGGGCTCTCCTCAGGAGCTGAGAATTTCCCTCAGCCTGGGCGGGAGTGAGTCCTGCTCTCAGTGACTCATCTTGCAGTGGGAGGTGAAGCGCACAGTGTGGGGGGCAACCAGGGGACCAGAACTAGGAGCCCCAAGTACTAATCCTGAAATAACAGCTTAGTTCCAGTTTTATCAAACCAAATGATTGTTTTCCAAAAGCACACATGGGAGAGGTCAGAGGGAAAGAGGAAAAGGTGTTTTAAAAACCAAAACATGTGTTCCTTCAAAAAATTACTCTTTGGCCTGGGAAGTGAGAAATGACAGGTGTCAACTATAGAAGACAAAACTCTAGAATTTGAACACAGGGCAGCAGGAGCCAAGCTCCACAGCACCAGGTGGTGTCGGGATACAAGGGCCCTTCTGCTCCCCAGCATCAAAATGCAAACACACAGAGGAGAAAGCTGCAAGGCTTGGCCGAAAGGAGTGTGTGACTCAGAAAGCACAAGGATGTGAGATTCTGGCCTCACATGGAGGTCACTCTTTCCAGACCACCACTAAGCCTCTCATCCTTGACATCCCACCTGACAGGACGAACAAGACCTAAGCAGGGCTGCTATGGGGACTGGATGCCAATACATATAACAACATGTGAATCACCTTTAAAAAGTGCCAGGAAAGATAGTTTTTCTCTCCAACAGCTGTAACATAAAACCTGTCTTCCTCCCGGGAAGTGGCCTAGCTGGGTGCTAGGCCTTTAGAGGTACCAAGAGAAACTGCAAGCTGAGACTTTGGCCTTGGTATTTGGAAAACAACAGATAGTGATGGGCAGTCCAGAAGTGATGGAGATGGGAGCCCTCAAGTTCTTCTTCTGAGGCCCTGTACCCAATACCATCATCACACCACCTGCAGGAACCAACACCTCATCAATCTGTCCAAAGACCTGACATTTCTATGAACAAGATGGGAAAGAGGAATGATCTAATTCCAGTGTTTCTGCTCTTTCTCCAACCTGGACAAGAGAATTTTACTCCAGAAAGCTGACCTTGCAGTATATGGTGATGTAAAATTATTAGATCTTTCATTAAGCAAGTATCAAGTTATACCCTATACTACCACCCTGAGATAATCTTAAAAGATAGGCATTTATTATTAACAAATAACTAGTGGAGTATCAATAATTCTTTTTAAAAAACTATACTTAATCTTCAACTATAGCTGTGACTAATAGTTACAAGTGACATGGATATTTGATCCCAAAGAGCAAATTAATTATTCACCAACAAGAATTTTTCCTTCCAGGGCTGGCGAGATAGCTCAGCAGACTAAGCACCTGCTTAGGAAAGCACAGGGACTGGGGTTCAATCCCTGGTACCAAATGCTGTGCCAGCCCTGACCCAGGTGCACTGAGCCAGCCACTGAGTCTGGGCATGGTGGTGCACACCTGTAATCCCAGTGCTGGGGAGGCTGAAAACAAGAGGATCACTACAAGTCTGAGCTGCTAGTGAGACCCTGTACCAAATATATTTAAAAAAAAAAAAAAAAATTCTCCTTCCCTTCTTACATTTATAATAATTTTAAAAATTAAGAGATAACAAGCTTAGACAATAAGTCCTTGAGGAAATCATGTATAAACTGCTAAAAGTATTTACATTCATTATTATGCCCAGTCCTCACAGCAGTGCTGTGACTCCAAGAAAACCACGGCTGAGGAGTTCAGTAATCAAAGTCACACAGTACAGAACGGGGAAGCAGCCCCCTCTTCCCCATCTCTACTGAGTTCTAAATTGTCCCCCACTTGGTACAGCTACAGCTTCCTCCTCATCCAGCATCTCAGCTTTCCAATATGGTTCTACCATTTTGAATTTTGAAAACACTGGACACATTCCATGCATTTGACTACTCAAATATGCATTTCTAAACCACTACCCCAGCACAGCTTTGGCTTTCTGTTCTTCAGAGGAATTATATGATACAAATTCATTGCCAACTGAGAGTGGGGAATGGACAGCTGCAGAACCTAGTCAATTTTCTCTGCTCTAGAAGATCATGTCCAGTGTTACAGAAGGAAAAGATCCTACTTCCTGTTCTCTGATCCCACTGCAGAGGAAGTTTAAATTCAGTCATCTTTTTTGGTATAGTATTCAAATATAGAACTCATTTCTTTTAAATGTGCATTATCACTTTCAAGGGTGTGATAACAGCCATTCTATTAAGGGAGTGCTTGTTTAAAAAAATTACGGAATTGCAATATTCCTCTTTGCTGCCAAACTCAATGATACATCAAAATTCTATATAATTGGCATAATAATTTATACTTATTTAGGAATATTCCATTTAGTCAGCGGGTGACCCTTAAGTAATATTTAGCCAAAGTCAGATAGACGTGGCCAACAGTGTGCCACATGGTCTGAAACTGATAACATTTATGTTTCTAGGGCAGGGGAGATAGCTCAGTAGTCTAGGCGCCTGCCTGGCCAGTGCAAGGACCTGGGTTCAACCCCCAGTACCACATGCCAGCCATTGAAACTGCATGCAGTGGCAGATGCCTGTAATCCCAGTGCTGGGGAGGCTGAGACAAGAGTATCACTATGAATCTGAGCTGCATAGTGAAACCCTATACCAAATAAGTAAGAGATTTTTTTTAAAAATTATGTTTCTAGGGCTGGGGAGATGGCTCAGTGGAATAAGCTCTTCCCTGGCAAGCCCAAGGGCCTGAGTTCAATCCCTGGTTCTGCCAAAAAATAAATAAATAAAAAACAAATAAATAAAAATTTATGTTTCTAGAAAGAAAATGAGTTTAACATAAATTACTATATTAATATAAGCCCGAACCATAGCTAACAAGCTAATCTATGGGTAAAATTATACAGGAGTAGATGTAAATAAACTAGGCAGAATTTTAAATCTATGTTTTCTACAAAATCTAGGTTGACAACATTTATGTAACCAAATGAATTTATTTTATTTAAAAGAAGGCTAAAAATTGCCATGATTATACAAGCTATAAACCTTTTGCCTTTTTAGTCTTTGGCACCTTTTTTCATGAAGGTTCAGTTGAGTATCTTTATATCAAAGGTAATTCTTCCTCTAAATTTTAAATGGAAGCTGCTGTTCAAACATATTTGAACATATCTGCATCAGTACACATTCTCAGTTTTCCCAAAGTTACCATAGCAACTCTTACTCATTGAGTTTCTAAGGAGATAAAAAGGTGACTGTAAACATCAAGGACCAAGTTTTCATAAAAATTGAAACCAAAACAAGTATTATGTACTGAGCAAGTCACTAGTAAGTCTTCCTACTAGGCTGGAAGAAACTCAAAATTAAGACTCAAAATTAAGTAGACTTTATGTCAAATGTCTAAAAAGCAGAAAATGTCATATCTCCTCCCATGCAGAGGCAAGAAACCACTGACACTGCACCCTGCCTGCACATTTGGGGGACAGTGTAGGGAGAAGCTGGTGGAGGGGGGCATAGAGATTCACCAGCAGGCCAAATGAGGGCTCCGCTATGCAGCCCCAGCCATTTCTCCCAGGACCACAGGGACATTCGATCTCCCAGGGCTCATACTACCTAGGGAGGTGATTCTTAAAAAAAACCCTCAGATATGAGGTTCCACTTAGGACTTCAAGAACTGAATCCTGTAAACACAAATATTAGGCAGCTTTTTTGCTAAAAGTGATTCATTTACTCCTTTGATGCAATTAAGCTGTAGCCAAAGAAAATTTCTCACTAAAGCAAAACAAAGCCTATAATGAAAGCAAAATCTTACTGGAGCGAATACAAATCTCATTTCGTCATGGGTATATGTTTCATACTTTTTTACGTGTGAAAAAGGCTCAGAACTAAGCATGTGCTTAGGCAAGCGCAGGAACCAGGGTTTGATCCCAGCACCACATGCTGTGCTAGCCCCACAGCCAGGCACACTGGGCCAGCCACAGAGACCAGGCGTGGTGGCACACGCCTGTAATCCCAGCACTGGGGAGGTTTAAAACAAGAGGACCACTATGAGTCCGAGCTGCATAGTGAGACCCTGTACCAAATACATAAAAAAAGGCTCAAAATATTCCACAGAAATACATTTACTCAGAACACACTGTCACCCAGAGAACTAGAGTCTATTATGGGCCCTGAAACTTGCCTCTTTGTTGTCTGTCACCTGCGTCAGGTGTGAAAGGGAAAGCAGAGCTTCACCAGAAGAAAGGATTCTCAAGCAGCGGGATTCGCGCCTACTTCCGGCGCCTACTGCGGCGCCTACTTCCCGGTGCAGTGGAAGAGAATGCCTTCCTCAGGTTGGCGCCTAGAAATGAGCCAGTGAGGGGAGGTGCAGGCTGGGACTCCCCAGAGAAAAGAAATCCGCGGTGCTCAGAAATGGGAACCAGGGCACCTGCAGATGCGCAGAGCCCACCAGCACTCTGACACCCTTCCACCGGGACACCCTTGGAGCCACTCACCACCGCAAGAGCCACACCCCTGGGCCTACTATTACATTCCCAAGGGTAGGCACATGGGTGAGGCCTTTCTAGCATGTGACATCGCGGGGTCTGTCTGGGTTCTTTCAAAACCTGTAACCTGCGCACCTATAACAAGGAAGCTTCTTTACCTGCTGTCCCCATCACCTGTAAGAGCTGTCCTCTCAGCCTTGTCCAAGGTGGTGGCTGGGAAGCCAACACTCTTAACTGCTGTACCTTTTGTCCCTTCCCGATGGAGGCGACCATTTCACCAACATGAACTGTACTCAAGAGCCGAAACTGGCCCACTTAGGTGTGATTGGTCATGTATGTGTTTCCACACTTAAAAGCAATGTACTGCAGTCTAGAAGCCTGGAACTGGCATTGAAAGGACTACCATATTTCCCCCAAAAAAGATCTAATTGGAAAATAAACTCTAGTAGGTCATTACCGTGGTGATGACCAGTGTCATTGAGAAGATTATACCTCATTACTCTCTTGCTTGGTGGCTACTCTGTAAGCCAGGAAGCCAGGGAAAACAAGGACAGGCTGGTTGTTGGCTGGGATTTCTTTTTTTTTTTTAAATATATATATTTGATACAGGGTCCCACTACACAGCTCTGACTCTTAGCGGTCCTCCTGTTTTCAGCCTCCCCAGTGCTGAGATTACAGGTGTGCACCACCATGCTTCTGGTCAGTTCAGCAAGCCTGGGGGTGGGTCGATGCAGGGATTGAACCCCAGTCTCTGCGTTTGGCTAAGCAGGTGCTTATCTGCAGAGCTATCTAGGGGGTTGGCATTTTTTATCTCTAGTTTTCAAGGCTGATTTTTTTTTTTTTTTTTTTTTTTTTGGTTAGGACTTTTTTTCAGGGAAACAGTACTTACAGCAGGCACAGTCCCCTCTGAGATGTTCTGAGTTCTCATTTACCACTTCATAAACCTACTCCACCTTTGTTTATGCTAGACAGGACATAAATGTGCCAACAACATCAACAAAAAGCAGCTGGAGGTGCACATTCTTTGACTCTAAAGTGGGATGCCTGACTCACAGCTGTTCCTACTACTGAAAATGTTTTTGTAATAAACAATGGCGTTTGAGAGGCAGTTTTGTTCTGTGTTTCCACATGTTACAATTTACACCAACAAATTCTTGCTTCTCAGCTTGCTTTCCACACCATAATGCTGCACTGTAGCTGTGGAAGCTCTTGCCCCATTTCACAAATACAGAAACTGAGGCACTGCACTAGTGTTGTGTTCATGGTTACTCAACTATTACCAGAGCCAGGACCAAGGAAAAGAAAGAAATTATGGTTCATGCATTGTTTGAAAAGAACAGTGTGTTTCTCTACACCTTTCAGTCAAGGCCAAACCTGATCACTTTATTTATGCAACCGTATTCTGATAACCAAGAGGGCTGCATGCTCTATTGTTTCTGCAGCTGTACACAATGAATAACAGAGCCTTGATCTTCCTGTGAATAAAACTGAGCAACTGTTTGCCTGGGTAGAAAGAGAGCATCCTTCCTGGCCTTTATAACAGTACGGTCTTTGTTTTAAGTCCTGAGTATTAAAACATCAATATTGGGCCTCTTTCCCCTTCTGTGGGTTGATGCTACCCTCTATTTCTGTCCACCTTCACTACCCTTACAAACCTAGGAATGTGGACACGTCTCCATTTCACTCCACTGAGGGGGTCAGTCTTTGTCAGAGTCTACCAGTAAGTCCTTCATGAAGAGGAAAGAAAAAAGCAAAGTTGTTTGTTGCTAAAAGAGATTACTGTGGATGAGAGTGGACCAGGGACCCCTCTTCCTCCTCCCTGTCATCTTGGAAGTATGGACAGGCCCTCACCTGTCACCCCTTGACCTTGGACTTTCAGCCTCCAGAAATGTGGGACACTGCTGTTCATCATAAGTAACTTGGCTTTGGACATTTTGGTATACCAGCACAGAAGATTCATAAAGAATTCTCAGAGCTTCTCCCAGGTCAGGCACACCACAGCTTCACTCAGTAACTCACTTATTTTCCTAGGCAAAATCCCCTAGGGCTATAGGGAATCTGGGAAGAGATGATCCATGGGTTTGTATCTGAGGAGATTCCATAAAGCAGAGAAGTGACACAGTCATACTGAAGCTCGGGGGGGGGGGGGGGGCGATACAAAGGGAAGCGCAGTTTCTCTACCCACTGTTCTATTGCAAAAACACGAGTTGCATGACCAGGTCTGCTGTGAGCCTTCAGAGGAGAAATCACCACTATTTGGGTGGTCAAGAAAGGCTGCCAAGAGGTGTATTCTGAGTTCACCTTAGAAGTCCAGGTAGATGTTCAAAGAAGGGAAAGAAATGGGTGGAAGATGAAAAGAGAGAGCCATCCCAGGAAGAGATGGTATACAAAGGCCTTGGTTTGAAAAGAGGAATCTCTCTACTTGTCCTTGAGCACAACCATTCTATGTGGGTTTTCACTCAGGGACACTTCTGTGCCTGTACCTGACCATACTGACATCAGTCTCCTCCTGCCACCCCCAGGTACCACCAAGTGACATTCTGAGCTACACACAAACCCACCCTCCACAGCTCCACTCTGTCAGCACAGAAAATGTCCCTTCCTTTCTCTTGCTCCACATATAAACCAGGATGCTTCTCCTCTCTGCTGGATGGAGCCTTAGTCATGCCCCTTTGTTCCCTATTTGTATCCACCCCAGAAAGCACATCAGAAACAAGAGAACAATATTCTACCTATTCATTTTGTCTCTCACAAACACATATAAGGCTATACCATGCATGGGGTGTGACTGAAAAACACAATGACTTTTAAAACTTTTACAATTTTATCTCTGTAAAAGAAACTCTGCCATGACTCCCTGTTAGAATCTTCCTTTTGAATATATTGATTCCATCATTCTTGCCACTTTCTGAGCAGTTCCAGAAGATCTCTTTCATGAGTGTCTTTAGCTGCCCTGTTGTGACTACTCTGATGTTCTAAACTGATTTAAATTATTTCTCATTCATGGTCATGTTAACTTCAGAGAAAAGTCACAAGTCACATGATGCCAGATCTGTCAAATAATGTAATATTGTTATGAACCTGTTCATAAAAGCCTGTTGGGTGGCCCATAGCAGTAGCATTCACCATATTCATGAGTACACCTCATAAATACACTCAAGAAAAGAGGATTTCCAGAATGGCTAGAAATAATGAACAAGGATGTCGTAGTTTGAGGTTTTGCAAGGGAAACAATACAATACAGGACACATTTTATAAGATTATTTTATAATGAATCACCCAAAGAATCATATACAAAGTGCACAGGAAATCTGTCCACTAAAGATCAAAGAATCCAGCTGAGTGCCTGAATCCCAATAATATACTGCATGAGTCCAGCTGAAAACCTAGAGCTCATAACAACGCCCCCCTTGAGTCCAATTGGATGCCTAGAGTCCATGACAACCTCACACAGGCGTGTTTCATGGATCTGAGCTGGGAAGGCCCAAGGGTCAGTAGTGGAAGCTAGAAAGTCTATGCTAGTGGGATGAGGGATCTGTTCTAGTAGGCTGAGGGATCTGAACTGAAGCCAGGAAGCAATGCTCAAGGTAAGAACCAGAACTTCCCCCAAAAGTATTGCAGGCAGCTGAATTAGATAGAAATATTATAGACAGACAGAGCCAGGCCCCCAAGGAGACAAGATGTAAGACAAGGTGTCTTTGCAACTTGGGAGAGACAGACACTCCCATATGAGCCACACCTCAAGACCAAGACAAAAGAGGAAACATAGCCACATACTTCCCTAGGGATGGGCAATCAAGGATTGATATTCTAAATAGGTATCAATCATCTTGAAAGAGCCCAAATGAGTCACTAGCCCAAGCCCCAACAGGAAGAGACCCAAGTCCCTATTCATGGTGTCTTGCTTCCCCATTTGGTACTGAATTTAATCAATTTTACCTGAGCAGTGGTGCTTGTAATCTCATCAGTTGACCATAGTTTTGTCCCACCTCATGCCCATCTAAGTGAGTTCCCATGTCTTCTCCACCACCTTAGACCCACCTCACCACATGGTTTTCCTCTACAAAAGCCCCTGGAAGAGACAGCTTCCTGGGGACAACCTGCTCAGGCCCCCCCTCCTGTCCCTCTGTCAGACAGGAGCTTTCTTTCTCTCAGTAAATATATTCTGCTTACAACCTATGTTTCTTCCTAAAATTCATTCTTTGGTTTTAGAGAACACGAACTCATCCCAGGTACCTTTTAGGTTGGGAGATCAGTGTTTCTCCCTGTGTCATTTGGAGGTTTCCCTGTATCAGTATCACAGTCATCAGTAACAGTGAGGTCCCAAGCTCCTCCAGAGATGAGGAAAGCTGAGTTCTCATTAGGAGTTCCTCCAGCAGACTAAATAGTGCACCACCGTCTCCTCTGGAGCCAAGAAACAATGCTCAAAGTGAGGACCAGAGCTCTCACAAAGTGAACCCTAGCTATTCTCAGGGATAAAGAGGTCCCAAGCTCGTCCTCCAATGAGAACAGCCAAGTTCATTAGGAAAGCCAGCATGACAAGGTCGTCCAGTAGAATAGCCCAAGAGCCAGCAGCTTCCAACAGCTCCCAAACAGCTTCTCCCAGCAGCTTCCCTAATAGCAACAATCCTCAGGTGGGCCTCCCCATCTAACACCATGCTAATTCAACAAGTTGCTCACAAGTTGGCAATCCATCACAAAGGGATACATGTGCTCAAAGTGGGAGAAGGGGAAACATTTTTTTTTAAAAAATGTATTTAGTACAGGGTCTATAGGGTCTCAGTACACAGATTGGACTGGTAGTGATCCTGCTGTTTTCAGCCTCCCAAGCACTGGGATTACAGGTGTGCACCACCATGCCCAGTCTCAGTTGTCCTCTCAGTGTGCCCCGGGGGCGGGGCCAGCACAGCATGCCCGGGACCAAACCCTGGTCCCTGCATCTGCCTAAGCAGACACTTTAGTCTGCTGAGCTATCTGGCTGGCCCAAGGAAGCATTTTGAGGAGGCACCAGGGCAATATATATTCTGTCATACATTTTAAAAAATCAAAACATTTAACATATAGTTTGATCACAATTATAAATGATATTGTTAGGCTTAGCTGCTGGAATTCTGGTTGTCATCAATGATTTTATTTTTTGGCAGAACCGGGGATTGAACTCAGGCCCTTGCGCTTGCCAGGGAAGCGCTTATTCCACTGAGCCATCTCCCCAGCCCCCTCAATTATTTAAGTTTGTTAAATCTTTTTATCGCCTAGTGTTGGGGATTGAAGCAAGGGAGGAAAGCTGACCTGCATCCTCAGCTCTTTTAATTTTTATTTAACTATCTCACTGTCTTACTAATTTGCCCAGGCTAGACTCAAACTTGTGATCCTCCTGCTTCGGGCTTTCTCAGGCTGGGATTACAGGTGTGCACCACCATACCTGGATTGAGCCTTTGTTAATTCATCTTGGAATCTTGCTGGTATGTTTTAGGTAGTAATAATCCACAAAAAGCCTACTTAACACTATTTGTGCAAAAGATGCCTCTTGGGGGTGGGGCAACTATCTGCACAGAGGTCAGGTCAAGGTCTTTATTGGCAGATGATAGCTCCTGGGTAGACCGTTTTGTTTTAAAATAACAAAAATGATCTACATTTGATGGTGGTCATGGCCGTACAACTCGGGCAAGTGTAAGCTACTGAATCTTACACTTTATGTTTGCAAATTACATGCTATGGAAACTTTACTTCAGCAAACCTGTAATTAAAAAAAAAAAAAAATTCCTATTTTGTGACATCATGCTCACAGAGCAGCCAGCCACTATGCCAGCCACTGTCAAGTGAACTGGAAAGGTGTGGAGACTGAGACCAGGATCCTCAAAACCACAAGAGGAGTGGAACACTGCTGGGTTCACGTGCCCAGTGCCCAGTGCATGGGTTAAAACAGTCTGCAGTGTGACAGCATTGAAAGCTAGGACTTTAAGAGGTAACTGGGTTTTGGTAAACAGTCAAAGGAGTGTCCAAACCTGGTCAAAAAATGGGAGGCTAGGCCTTGTGAAATTCTTGCAGCCTCTGCTCAGGTAGACCAGTGCAGTGCTTAAGGTTTTCCAGGGCCTGGTACACTGAGAGCAAGAGGGTCTTCTTAATGAGCTCCTTGCTTGGAAAGTGAAGAGGGGTAAGGAGTACAAGGGAAGCATCACAGGACAAGAAGCAACATGAAGGAGGGAAGGGCTGCCAAGGAGAAGGAACTAAGAAAGAGCAGAAAGGTGGGGTGCCATGCCAATGACCTTGTAGGCAAAGAGTCAAGGAAGGTTTATAGCAAAGGTCTGATCAAACATGACTTTATGAATTCCTCTGATCATAAAACAAGCCCTAAATATGAGCTAGGAAAATTAGTATTTTCCATCTAAGTGATAGCCAGAGAACTGTACCTAGTGTTCCTAGCAGGCTCATGACAGGGTAAAGCACCTTGGTCCAACCACAGGATGTGACCTGTCAATGGGGCATAGGATCAACACAGCCATCACAAGCAGCACTGTCTCAGAGAATCAGAACAGAACAGTGAATGCCAGGGAATGCTATAGACAGTCAAGGCTACGTGTTTTGTGAGTTTCTGTTCTGTTTAGTTTAAATACTCATGTACTTGTACACATTGTCACATGGGTATCTTGGGTCATGAGAAAACTCCTACAGGTCACAAGATTTTGAAGTCACTTGCTTAAACCATAAGACTTGATTGACAAATTAGTGATAAAGTAGAACAGAAGATGCCCAACAGCCCCCATACCAGGGAATAAATCTAAACTCGGTTTTGCAAGGGTTTCAGTCTCCAACTGAAGTCTGGGGAAAGTGCTGAGCCACAGCACTATTAGATTCACTCATTGACCTGGCTCTGTCCTGTGACCTGCCAGACCCCCATTTCTGGCTCACATGACCCAAAACACCTGCCCTGTTGGAAAGCCATAATTCTCCTACATTTTCAACTTTCTGTTTTAGCATTCTTTCAAGTTGCCTTGGCTCTACCTTCACAGTATCACTCTGTTTCAATCCCAGAGATAGACCATTGCTCTCTAATCTCCTTGACTCCTAGGACCAAAGAAAGTGAGGTCATCGCCATCCTCTCTGAATTGTTCTCTGGACCACACCCTGGCCTTCATTCCAGGACCTCCCTGTGTCCCTCACTCCTCAACCTTCTCACTCATCTCCTGATCCCCAGGACTTTGCTTCTTTTCCATTTACTGTTCCCTTCCCCCACCCACCTCTGCCCTGTGATCACAAAGGCAGACCCTGGTGACACCCAAAGTGGTGTTCAGACTTCCCCCAAGGCACTCCAACCATACCCAAGCCCTGTCACACCTAGGCCCTTATCTCTACCCAGAAGAACTCCACTATAAGGGCCGGGGAGATGGCTCAGTGGAATAAGCACTTCCTTGGCAAGTGCAAGGGTCTGAGTTCAATCCCTGGTTCCGCAAAAAACAACAACAAAAAAAAAAAACTTCACTATCAAAAGTGAGTCTTCCCAATCTGTGACTCTGGCTTTCTGGTTATCCATTTCTCTGCTTTCTTTGAAGCCAGGGACTTGTACACACTAGGCCAGTGATCTGCCACTTAGTGAGTTCCCCAGACCTCCACCCCCTTCCCTCTTGCAGACCCTGCTTCTCATCCTCATCTTGGTCTTCCTGCTGTCCTTCCCACAGCCTCACCCATTTTACTTCCTAGCCTTGTAGCCAGACGGGGCCTCAGTACTGCCTGATTCTGTGACACTGACCTAACCCACCTGGGTCCCTGTTTCCCATAACTTTTTCAGATCCAGGACACAAATCCCTAGACCTAATGACCCCCTTTACCTTTCTCTCATCTTGTTAGGGAGATTCACATGGACATTCTGATGGCTCCACCAGCCACGCTCACAACTTTAGTTGACTCTGTGAACCCGCTCTATCTTTCTATCCAACCCTGACTGACAGTACTGCTTCTTCACACCTCTGTCCCTTCACTCATCCCAAAGAAAGGAGTCCCTTCCACTTGTTTTGTCTAAGCTGGGTGGGAAAGCTGGGAGCATACCATCCCAAACCTGGTCTCTTCCCTTCTGAAGAGTATACTTCTCCAACTTTATAGTGCACTGGCATTTCCCAGCACAACTGTTACAATGCAGACCTTCTGGTCCTGGTCCCTAGAGATGCACTTATGTGGTGCAGAGTGACCCTGACCCCCAACGCCTATATTTGCACAAGCACCTGTGTGAGCAGAAGCAGGGTAGAGAGTGGATTCGGGGGTCACTGACCTGAGTCTGTCTCAGAGATGTAGTTTCCTTGCCTTTTGCCCTCTCCAATAGCAGAAGAAAAAAAAAAAAAAGAAAGAAAGAAAGAAAAGAAAAGAAAAAGCCATACACTACAACTTATGTGACTGAAAAAAAATCAAGCAAAATTTAAGCTGAAAAAGGCTGAGTAGGGAGAGTGAAAAATGACTAGCAATGTTAATTCCTGAATTTCTGTCCTGACACCTAAATGCGGTCAGGTTTCACAGCAAAAATCAAAGACAGATGACAAAGATGTACACAAAGTTAACTCTCCTACACTACAAATTCTGCATTTAACTAAAAGCAAATGTAAGTCGAGTTTACCAAACACATTTAATATTCATTTCTATTCTTCTATATGTTCACTGTTGAGCTTTTTAACTCATGCTTTTTCTAGCCAACATGGCTTAGAGGACTCCTGGGGCAAAAAAAAAAAAAAAAAAAAGCATTGCCAAACAATAAGGAGACTATTATCCTAACCCCAAATCTGACACTAACGCCACACAGACAAGGGAGTAACACTCTATATGTAAAGGAGATTTGACTCTGTTGAAGAGCAGAAGAGGTGTTCAGGCTAAAACAACAAGAGAAGACGCTTCCATATCCTGCAACCATTCCAATAGAAGACATGAAGCAGTGGGCTTCTGACAACCTCCTGTAAATGCTCTCCCCCACTGGCTCTCTTCAGTCTCTCTGTGCCTTGAATAATAACATTGTTCTATGAGTTTTAAGCAGCACAGCATGAGACAGCGTCCGGTGGGGAGGTGCACACAGGAAGGAAGGGACCTCAGTAATGTTTACTATTCATATTTTTTGATGTTTCAACAAAAAACCATGCATTCTTTGACACCAGTCATAACAGTGGCAGAACCAAAAAGACAATGGAGGAATTGAATGTAGAGTCCGGATCCAACCAAAAATAAAGATATGCCAAAATTCTCTTGGATAAGAAGCACAGAATGCAGTCCACATCAGAGAAAATTGCAAATTCCCATTAAAACTATAAAAAAAAAAAAAAATCAAGACGTAGATGGAGGCAAGAAGAAAGAGGAGAGGAAGGAAAAAGAATCAAAGGTAAACACATGGTAAATTCTTACCACAGTAACTGCTCATAGTACCAGTTAAAAAAGAACCAAGCAATGAAAAGGAAAGAGAAAGAAAGAGCTATAAATAGACAATGGAAGGCTATATTGTGCCAAGCCCACCAAAACTCAAGAAGTAAAAACTAATCAAGAGCTGGCACAGAGTTACCCATTAAGAACCTAAGAACCATGACCACATTTTGAACCCACAATGCACACATGAGCAGAATGCATTAAGAAATAAAGAAGTGAGACAGTGTGTCTGATTTTAAGCACAAAGTCTTTGAAGTCAGACAGACCTGGATTATAATACAGTGTGGCTTGTTAGCAATACCACTGAACCAGTGACCTAAATTTTTCCAAGACTCAGTTTCTCCATCTATTAGGGTGGTCATGAGAATGGGGCTCCTGTGTGTCAGAACTCAGGGGACTGTGCCTGTGGGGTAGGTACGTGACTACCATTGTTGGTCAAGTACACTTGAGACCATGGAAAATTCCAGTCCTCTCCCAGGCTTCCAACTTTGAAGGGCCTGAGAAACAAATATAAACTCTAGGATCAAATAGCAGTTGCTCAACTTGTCTTTAGCTAAGGTGATTAATAGCAATTATTTGTATTTTTAAAATACTAGCACTCTGAGGAGTTACATCATCATTAGCTGGAACACACCTGATTGGCACCTGTCCAACGTATTGTCAAGGCCAGAACACACAACATAGGACACTAAAAATGCAAGAAAATCTCCCAAAGATGTGTCCCCAGCCCAGGTGCAGCTGGCAGAGACCACCAGCTCTGAAGCACCCCCCCCCCAATGTGTCCTCTGTTGCCCAAATCCCATCCCCTGCCAAGCCCTGTGGCACCGAGCTTCATATCCTTAATGATCAGACCTGTAGCTTCACAGCATGATCCCTGGTCACAACCCAGCTGGACCTCAGCAGGGATACCTCCCCAGGGCTGGATAGTGTCCTGTCTCTTCCTGCGCAGAGAAGATACCTCAATAAGACCCCATCTTACCCCTTCCAACTACTTCTCAGAAGCCCTTTCTCTTCACACAGGACTCTTTTTCCACTCCTGAGTGTGCTAAACTCTGCTCAGCCTAAAAAGCTGGGGCCTGGGGCCTTGCCAGCATGTGGCTCCTGAGGCTCGCCTTATGGGCCCATCCTCAGCCAAGCTTCATGCAAGGCCAGGCCTGAGAGCAGCTCCGGCCTGAAGTGCCATTGCCTACCAGTAGCTGCACAGAGCAACCCCGTTCTTAGCTGACTGCCATAGGATAGTAGAGGTGAGGAAGGGAGGAATAATGCAGCTACCATGGAAACATAAAAGCTGTTTATGTTTTGAAAATACGATTAAGAAATTCCTTAAAACGCAGCACACTTGCTGGGCATGGTGGTGCACGCCTGTAATCCCAGCGCTTAGGAGGCTGAAGCAGGAGGGTCATTCCAAGTTTGAAATGAGCCTGGACTACAAAGTGAGTTCAAGGCCAGCCTGAGCTGCACAGTGAGACCCTGATACCAAAAGGCAAACAAACAAACAAATAAACAACCCAGCAAGCTGTGTAGAGCAACAATCAGTCTTTAATGATTTGATTACTGAGCGGGGGGGGGGGGGGGGTGTTCCCTCCAAAGTCTAAGTGGTTATCAGTGCAGCTTCTGAGCACAACTGTGTAAATGTCCACAGCAGCAAGGACAAGTGAGGTACAGCAAAAAGAAAAAATCCAGTAGATACTGCAAGCCCCACTGGAATAAGCTTTCTTTTACTTTTTTAAGAATAATCACAACTGTTTATCATTAAGTCAAGCCACACTCATGGCTTTCCCTTGCTTAAAACACTTGAAACATGTCTTCTTTCACTCTCTGATTCTCTCACTCTCTGTTAGGCAAGGCCTGAGCTTCAGACTTGATTTAATCATGGTGTCCTTCAGGCATCTGAGTAGGAAACACGGACACAAAGGCAATCGCACCCGTGTTTTGTTTTCTTTTCAGGGCACTACAAAACTGTCCTAGACGTACTCGTACAAAGAACAGTTTGGCTCACATCAAGAGCTCTTTAAAGATAATATTTCTAGACAAGCCCATCACCAAGGGAAGGATTTTCTGCTTTGTTTATTTTCAAAGTTATGATAGAAAAAGTAAGCACAGCAGAAGATCTGCATGCATTTTCTCTTTCCTCAGAAAAGGAATCTAACATTACAGGAACTTTCCTTGGGGGACACAATAGTGGCCTCATTCATAACCACCTGCTTAACTGCAATGTGCACACGCCCTCACCATTTCTTGCCAAGACTCCCTCTCCTGTGTTCTGACCTTCACAGCACCTCCAGGTGGATTCAGTTCCGAAACCCAGAGTTTTCCAAAGATAGCTCTAGCTCCGACTTTTTGCACAATTGTCCCCAGAAACTAAAGAATTGACTTTCTTAAAATAGTCATTTATATTATTCAAATGTATTGTACCTGGATTAGTAAGAATTCTACTCAGTGGTACTAATTATTTAAATTAAAGGAGTAATGTTTCCAAAACACTGGAATTTCCGGTAATCAAGAGGGCTTCTCAGAGCCTGCATGAGTAAGTAGCTAGCAAGCACACTAATCTGAAAACAGACCCATTTTAGCAAAATTTTCAAAGCAACAAAGCTAGAAAGCTGGCTCCTGGGGATATCTGAAAAGAAAAAATTAAAAGTTCATTTTGTATTACTGTAAATGGCAGAAGAATAGAAGGCTTAGTTTAAACTAGCTTGGGGCTGTGAGTACAGCTCTGTGGTAGAACACTTGCCTAGCATGCATGAAGTTCTGAGTTCAATCCCCAACACCCCCAAAACAAAACAAAAACAATCAAGGCAATGATAATCTTATAATCTTATTAACATAACCAGTCAGGGTCAGCCAGATAGCTTAGCAGACTAAGCCCCTGTTTAAGCAAGAGGAGAGACTGGGATTTGATCCCCAGGATCACTTGCTGGTGCTGGCCCCATCCCTGGGGCATGCTCAGCCAAGCACCCAGGGTGGTGCACACCTGTAATCCCAGTGCTGGGGAAGCTGAAAAAGGTGGATCACTATGAGTCTGAGTTGCATAGTGAGACCCTGTACCAAAAACACACAAACAAACAAACAAACAAACACTACATAACCAGTCTGCTCAAGACACCATCCAACTTCTAGCTGGGTTTTTGAGAGTAACAAAAAGTATTTTCCTTTTTAGGGGAGAGGGGGAATCAAACTCAGGACCTGGCACTTGCCAAGCAGGCAATGTGTAGCTGAGCTATATCCTAGGATTTTCCCGCCAGTTTCCACCAAAGCACCTTTCTGGGTTCAATTTCAAAAGGATATGAAGGCATTCTGTAGAAGGCAGCTTCTAAAGATCTCCCCTTTGAATTCTTACCCATGCGTAATCCCCTCCCCTTGGGCATAACCTGGATTTAGTAACTTGATTTCAATGAATAGACACAGTAAACCTAATGTGCAGCCCTCCTGAGACTGGGTTATAAAACCATTCTTGCCCACTCTACTGGAAGCTGGCAGCTCTACTGGAAGCTGCCTAAGGAGAAACCCTATGGCAAGCAGCTGAGGAAAGATTCACAGCAACAAGGAACTAGGTCTTCAATCCAAAAGCCTGTCAGGAACAGGACTCTGCCAACACTACTGAGTATTGAGCTTGAAGAGAATGTGGCCGAGGTGTTTTCCAGCCTGTGTCACTACTGGGAGGTGGCAGAACCATTGAGAGGTGAAGCCTAGCCAGAGGCAGTTACATCATCAGAGTGCGCTCTTAAAAAAGATATTAGGGCTCTATCCCTTCCTGTCTGTCAGCCATGCATTCCTGCCATGACATTCTGTGACACCACAGGCCCAAAGTATAGCAGAAAATGCTTCTCCCCCAGGCAGTGTACTTCAGTCGGTTAGTTGCCCAGTTAATAGATCTTGTTCCAAAACTGGTTGTTTTATCTCTTAAAAAAGGCTGTTCACCGTCCTGCCTAGGTGGCCATTATGATTCACACTGTATAAACCAATCCCTAGTTCACGAGCCATTCTGCCTCTGTACTTCCAGCTTGCTAATCTCAAATAAACCCTAGACCACCAGAGATCAGGGCCTGATATTTTGGGAGTGATCCCAATCAGTGCCCGTTGATGTAAATAAATCTGCCTCCAAATCCTGGGCGTAGTTTGAGTGTTTCTGCTTGCCCTTGCAAATTTTTGAAACCATGAGCAAATATAAACACTCCTCCTTTAAACTGATTATTGAGGTATTTTGTTACAATAGCAAAAAGCTGACTAGGCACACATTGACATTAATGTCAGTATTTTGACACATACCCCGGCTCCATAATTCTATAAAGTAGGAGCAATAATTTCAAATCAAAAGTCATCCTCATACACAGGTCACCTTTCTTCACTTACTCACTACTAAGCCATGTATCTTTTAATTCACTGTGGGTTTAATGACTTGTTGACAGTTCCCAGCTTCATAATACACTGGGTCACAGCTAAAGGACTTGCATCATCTAATTGCAATATAGAATTTTCTACAGACTCTGCAACATAGCAGTTTTACCTCTAGGCTGGCCGGCTTTCTAGAATCCTAATATACATCTACTTCACATCTTACTCTTTACCCCCAACACCCAAAACCTACTGGAAATGGTGAGTTGTCAACTATCTTTAATAATGAAGGATAGTAATCCAGTGTTGAGCATTCAAACACGCAACAGATACAAAGCCATGAGACCTTATAATTAAGGAGTTTTAACCTGGATGGGTAGGCCAAAGAAAGATTCCCTGAAAAAGTAAGCTATGATCTAAAGAACGAATACATTTGAGTAGAAGAGGTAGGCTCAAATAGCCATATAATTCACCTTTTAAAATGTATAATTCAGTAGTTGTTTAGAGTTGTGCAACCATCACCACAGTGAATTTTATGACATCTTGTTAGTACCAAAGCAGCCCCACACCCACAGCAGCTGTCCCTCATCCTGCCCTTCACCAGCCTTTCTAACCTACTTCACCTCAATAGCTTTGCGTACTCTGGGTACCTCACACACTATGCGGCCTTCTGTGCCTTCTTTCATCTGGCACAGTGTTCTTAAAGTTCATCCACACTGCAGTATCTTTCACAGATGAATAATACTCCCTTGTGTAGTATGCTTTATATCTAGTAGATGTCCTATAATTTCAATGTATGCACAACCAAAGAAAGTGTGTACATATTAATAAATTATTCACAAATACACATTACATTTAATCTCTTATAAATTATGAAAAACAATCTTAGAGGGAAATCTTTTTATTTTTATAGTCTATTCTTTTAAAGAAACAATTCCTTTTTTTGGGGGGAGGGTCTACAGGGTGTTCAGGGTCTCACTACTAGATCAGACTCGTAGTGATCCGCATGTTTACAGCCTCCCAAGTGCTGGGATTACAGGGGCGCACCACCACACCCAGTCTCAATTGCCGTCTCAGTAGCCCCCGGGATCAGACCTCCAGTCCCTGTGCCTACTTGTAGGCGCTTTAATCCGCTCCGCTATTAAGAAACTATTCCTGAGGAAAGCTTCTTCAAAGAACATGGGATCATTGTTACGGTGACTTTCTAAAATGAAGTTCAAATACAGTACCAAATTTCAGAAGTAGTAGAGAAGATGACAAGCTTTCAGGCTACACTTATATCACCTGATATATTAGAGACAAAACTGTCCTTACATTATCACCATATACCTGACACTACAGTTGGCAGAATGCTTTCATCTTTTCTGCCTTTCTTCCTGCCTTCCTTCTTCCTTCCTTTTCTTCCTCTCTCTCTCTCTTTCTCTCTCTCTCTCTCTCTCTCCTCCCCCCATTATTTTATTATGAGACAGTGTCTCACTAACTTTACTATTCTCACCCTCCTTCTCCTGAGTAGCTGGGATTACAAACATGTGCTACCAGGCCCAGTTCATGTTTTTAACCTTCTGTAGTTGCTATTTAGAAAAAGAAAAAGCTCATGTAATCCATAGAGCATATTGTCTTTATTGTCCCATTTACAGAGGTGACACAACTGAACTTCCTCATGGGCCTGGTGACCTGTCCACGGCCACAGAGTACATAAGTGTTGGTGGAGCAGGGAATAAAAATTCAGGTCTATCTACTACCAATCACATACCTGTCCCCTACATGACATGCTTTTCCACCTACCAAAAACAAAACAAACAAAAGAAAAACCAAAGCAAAATAGACAAAAGCTTAGATGTGAAGCATAGGGGAAAGGAAGAAAGTTTCCATTAATCCTCAAAATGTTTTCATGAAAAGTACAATTTGCTTGAATGTCTATGAACCACTCACTTTATCAAATTTTTTTTCCCCAGTAACTTAAGGAGTATTTTCAACACTCTTAGACTAGTAGGGAATCTTTAGCATCCTGAAACTTACCCATAGGCTTCACAGATACTTAAACAACTTTTAAGACTCGCTCACCAGAGTTTAGAGGAAGTTACAACGGAGAATAGTAAACACTGTGAAACCCCCATAAAGCAATTTTGATGCCAAATTAGGACATATATCACCCAGTAGGACTCTACAAAACACTTATTAAAATCCTCGTAATTCTAACTCTGGAGATAATCATTTATCAGTGATCAGAGATAATTAACACCAATGACCATTTAACTGTTTATTTTCTGTGTGAATAAGAGGACTGGAACGCACCATCTGCCCATAAAATGATATGTCTGCTCCCACATGGAGCCCCATATCACACAGGGCTTACTCAAACTATAACACATCTGGACAATGTTGTATTTACCCAGCCAGGGTCAAAGTTCTCTTGAGTCCTTTGATAAAGAAAGTGTTTGCACTTAGGATTCTTTATCTTTACTTTCTCCTTGGAGAACCCAACACTTACTTAATCAGAAGAGTCCAAAAGAGTCAGTGTGATTTTAGAGACAAAATGCCTTAAGTGGCCACACACCCACAGGTTAAGCAGGGAATTGCTGTCATAAACCCACACTCAGGTTAGTTACCCATGCATGGACTTCAGCCCATAAGCTATTGTCATTGGCATTTACCATCATAAATGGTGATGTACTGAGGGTGAATAGGAGACCTGAGGCCTTTGGGGCAAAGGAACCCAACACAGTCACTGCCCTTCCATATCTGTGAAAGTAAGGTGAAGAGTTTGACACAATCTGGACTTTGCTCAGGGTTTCCTGGGAAAGGGAAGTGAACCTTTGCCTCCCTAGTACCTTGACCTTGACTGTGATGGCAATTTTTGCTCAATTCTGCCTAAACAAGAAGCAGTTCATCTTTTCTCCCATAGGCCTGCTACCAACAGGAGTGCAAACGAGTTATTAAAAGTGCAGCCACATCTGCACCGGTGAGTGCTGTTGCGCCCAGCTGGGGTGAGGATAGAACACAGTGTGGAGGGGTCAGCCCACTCCCCCTGGCTTGGCACGGGAGTTTCCAAATCAAAATCACTCACTGCAGGCAAGAACCTCTCCCCAGTCACCCTCAACTCTGACAACTCTTTAGAACTGCTGGCCCATCCATGTCCCTTCCAGTCACCCAACCCACACCTTGCCCCAGCTTATCTCCAAGAGGAGAGACATGCAGAGTCTGGATCTTACCTCTTGGCTTCCTCCAGGTGGCACAGATACTCATAAGCAATGTTCTGCCGTCTCCTCTCATCCATCTCCTCTGCAGAAAGTCTTTCATCGTCTACAATAGCTGGAAACAGAGGACACAGCGCATCACTACAGGGCAGTGTCATCCCAAAAACACTTGAGCCCCAGACACTAAGCAGAAGAAACTCAGGAGGAGGGTGGAGCTCAATGGTACAGTGCATGCTTCACTAAGTGAAGCTCTGGTTTCCATCCCCAGCACCACAAATAAAGAACTGTTAAGTTCATCTGTGCTTTAGCACTGAACACCAAGACACAGGAGTACTGAAGCACCATGCGTAGAAAGAGATTTGCCTTTGGGCTTTACATTATAGTATTTCTAACACTTGATCTTAGCCAAAAGGCTAAGAAGTGATTATAGTATTTCTAACAAAAGAGCAAGTCTGAAAAAAAGGTTGAAATCACAAAATGATAGAGTGAGAGCGGTGATCATGTTTCATGAAGGGAATGCCAGAGGGTTTGGGCAGCATCAAACGCATTAGAGCCTGGTTTACCAGAGACAACTGTTCTTACCCAGAAAGTGGGCTTGCCCAGTGGCTGAGCTCAGGGGCTCCCATGTGGTGCCCACAGACCCTTGGATGTATGAAGAACTCACAGTACCTGTCTTTTCCCAATGCTGAGGAGCTCAATTCCCCTCACCCATGCCAACAGACTGATCAACCCCAGAGTAGGGCGGCCAAGTCTCTAGGATTTCTCTACTCACAGCCAATCTTTCTGGTCAATGGGCATCCAAGAGACACAGCACAGACAGGACATGGGCTGAGATGCCATCCCTGCACTTCTCACTTCCATCCAGGCCTGGCCTGTAAACTTCAACCCTTGTGACTTGTCATTTCCTGACTGCGCTTCCTTCTACCTGTAGCTTCCACAGCATCCAGCCGTCCCTTGGCCAGCTCTGCCTTGCTTATTCATAAGACACTGGTCCTTTCTTATAAAAAGAGCTCTTTCCTCCATCCTGAACTTTAAAAAATTCCAATAGTCATAAGACCAATTTTGTTTCTAGTTTGTTAGATTACTCATCTCATAAAAACAGTGCGTGTGTGTGTGTGTGTGTGTGTGTGTGTGTGCGTGTGTGTGTGTGTGTGTGGCAGTGTGGCACAGGAGGATGGTCAGCACTTGCTTTGTGTCTCCCAGCCACCAGCCCCTGCCAGCCCCTCTCACAAGTGGGACCCTGTCCCAAGCAGAAGAGGTAAGGACTAGAGGTCACCCATCTCTCTCCAGGAAAGCCACGCTAAGTGCCCTGATGATGAGATGTCAACAACAGCACTTTGGTGGATAGAGGGAACAAAGGGCCCATTTTGAACAATTACTGAGGCAAGTACAATGCTAAATGTTCATGATCTGAAACTAACACTCCACCCTCAGAGAACTCAGAAGAGGGGGCAGAGTAAGCTGATATCCATATAAAGTATGGCAGAATACCATCCACACAGAAACAAACCAGGATTTGTCCTTGGTGAGCACTGTCTTTAGCTCAAGGCCTCAGGCAGTGCATCTACTGTGCATTTCTCATAACTCTAAAGAAAATAATTTGCTCAGCTTTCCAGTCAGACACACAGACAGTGTGGCCATTTGCCTGCCAAAGAGCAGGAATGCTGAGAGCAGGAATCAAGTTGAGTGGAGCATAGGAGACTGGGGTAAGGTCTCCGTGCAGGCATGAGGAGGAGGAGAAGGAGAAGGAGGAGGAGGAAGAGGAGGACGAGGAGGAGGAGGTAAAGTGGTGGGGCGGAGGCAGAGAGCCTGGAGGAGGGGTCAGAGGCTTCTCTCTGACAGAGGTAGTACAGTGGACCCTCGAGTTATGACCAACCTGACCTACGAACAACTTGGTTTAACTTATGACCAAAGTCTTGAGTTATGACCTGAACGACAGCTGCTTGTACTTCCAGATGGTCTCAGATGCAGATGTAAGTCTTAAGGCCTTATGGAAGGAACATCACTACCTCCTTTCCTGTATGGGGTTAGTTGAGAAAGCCCGGGCCATCATGTAATGGTTAGCAGTCTAGACTCTGAGAAAGCCCAGGCCAGTGTCTCTCTAAGGACACTGAGGTACACCTGTATACAGGACAGAGACTTTGAAGGCCAGGGAAAGGAGCCTGAGCTTTCAACTGACAACCTGAGTTACACTCAGCCCTCAGAAACTGAGTTTGCCGCAGGAGCTCTACCTCACTCTCCACCTGTGGCCCCACCACCTTCCCACCGAAGTCCAGTCATTCAATGGGAGATATTACCACAGACCAGTGATACCACTAGGGCAAAACACAGATTTATCTTTACCAAAAGCATTTTCCTTTACTTTAAGAAGCTCAACTGGATCTAAACTTTAAGAGCATCATCTCATTTCAGCAATGTGCAGAAGATTCAGACAATCCCCTCTGTACCTCTACTTCCAGAGTGCAGGTGCTGCATGTCTGTCTTCTCAACTCTGTGACAGTGGTCAGCATGCAGGCCTCTTCCCAGGTCCTCTGTTACCACCAGATGCATCTTTCCAATACACAGTCCTACTGCTTGGTCATTCTCCCACTCCAAAGCAGTAGTTCTTTCAAGAAGGGACTCTATTTTGATTCAACTTTACATCTCCCTCATACCTGGTGTGGCTTTGTACACATGGACAGCATTCAAATATTTGGGGGAAAAAATGAGAAAATCATTGCCCTACAATCCATGTAACTTAAATCAAACTATGATTCTCATAGTCATGTCTTAAAAGATACTGGGCATGCTATGTTAGCTTTCTGTTACTATAACAAAATACCTGAGATAAATCAACTTATAAGGAGGAAAAGTTTATTACAGCTCATGGTTTCAAAGGTTTCAGTCCATGGTCACTTGGTCCTACTGCTTTGGGCCTATGGTGGCACAGAACGTCACGTGGAGCCACATGGCACAGGAAGTCTGCTCACCTTGTGGCAGGCAGAAACAAAGAAAAACAGAAGGGGCCTGGAGCCTCCATGCCCTAGCTCAAACTGTCCCACTCTAAATACCCTCTGTCAAGACTATTCTTCCAGGGATCATTTCTCTAGTATGGTACTAATACCCTCTCTCATGGTCCTCTTACACTTTAATAGCAAATGCCTAGTAGATGTCTGTGTCCTCAAGGTGTGTTCGGCATTCTTCCATGAATAGGCTGCATGGGTTGTGGAGATAGTTTGGTGCTCTATACGCCTGCCTGGCAAGCATAAGGACCTGAGTTTGATCGCCGGTGCCACACGCTGTGTTGGCCTGAGAACCCTGGGTGTGCCGTGCTGGCCCTGAAGCCCAGCGTGGTGGTACACACCTGTAATCACAGTGCTGGGGAGGCTGAAACAGGAGGATAACTAGGAGTCTGAGCTATGCAGTGAGACCCTGTATGAAATAAATAAGCAAATTATGCCCCACTGCCTATAAAGCACAATTTTTTAAAAAACAAGAAAGGCTGCATGCACTACAAGAATATCTGGTAAACCAATAATATATGAAAAGAAAAGACTAACCTATGTGGAACAATTTTAGTTGCCTATTTATACTGAATAAAAGAGGCTGTGGTCATCAGCAGGGCTCATTCAAAACCATGGCACAGACGTCACTCAACTGACATTCAAGGACTAGGTTCTGTGTGGCACAAGTCAAAGCACCAGGGAGAGGGCAGTTAACCAAACACACACTCTTCCAGGCTCTGTGGACACATCCCTCTTTTCCCTTCCGACCTTTCACACCTGGCTGTGGCCCTTCCCATCTCACACTGCAGCCTCACCTGCCTTCATTTGATGATGAGGACACCTGACATGGCCTACAGTCAAGGTGGAAGGCAAGGTTATGAGTCTGACAAAGTCTTATTGCAAGCAGGTGCTTCTGAGCCTCAGGGGTGCCTACAAATATTGCTGTATTACTCAGCATTTACTACATAATGACCACTGATAAGAGCTCTTGTGTGGATTCCAGCCCTGTCACTCCAAGAGCCATCAAGGAACTAATAATTCATCTGAGACATGGCTTTACTGCCTATAAAGCATTTTTCCCTATGCTATTGTGTGGTTCCCACAATCATTCTGAAAGATAGGCATTAGCTCTTTCTTATAAATGAGGAAACTAAGGTCAAGCGAAGGAAAGGGATCATCCCATGGTGACGCCTAGAGTCAGCAACAGACCTGGGGCTGGCACTAAGGTTACTTAGCATGATAGCTGACTGCTACCCTGGTCCAAACCAACACTCACCAACAAACTCATGGAACAGGTTAGCGAAAAGGCTCCAGAATTCTTTTTATTTATTTTTTTGGCAGAACCGGGGATTGAACTCAGGCCCTTGTGCTTGCCAGGGAAGCACTTATTCCACTGAGCCATCTCCCCGGCCCCAATTCCTTTTATTTTACTTCCACTTGATTAACTGATTTTCTCTACATTTCATCTGTGCTAGCTGCCTTAAGTGCTGATATTAATAAAGACATGGTGAAGAATAACTTTCTGTAGTATTAGCAAGGGGCCGGGGAGATGGCTCAGTAGGATAAGCGCTTGACTGGCAAACGCAAGGATCTGAGTTCAATCCCCGGTTCCGCCAAAAAAAAAAAAAATAAAAATAAAAAATGTAATATTAGCAAGCCATAAAATACCATTTATACAATCCACTGAATTTGCCAAAAGATGGTATTTTAAACCAATTACAGTCTATGGAAATCTCATGATAGGGCTTATTCTGAGGCCTAACGAACAGAATAAAGCTGAGTTGGTATAAAACATGTAGAAATAGAAACTCAGGTTGATGTGGAAGGTTCCTTTCCCAAAGAACATCCACAAATTCCAATCAAAATGGCCCAGAACCCATTTCCTTGAATAAGGAGTTCACACGGTCACAGGTCACATCGCACCTCGGCTACGTGCTACCTTCTCTCGCTGACGCTGACTCCTCTATATCCTGTGTGATGAATTCATTCACCAGTCCACAAATATTTGAGTGGCTACCTGGTGCCTGTCTACTCTAGGGGCTGGGCACAAGGGACAAGTGTGACTCATAAGGCCTCCCAGTGTCTTTATCACAGGTGAATAAGTGGAAAGTTTGCATTGCAAGAGGCTTGTGTAGGAGAGGGATATATGAGAGGGAGGATTGGTAAGAGTCCACAAAACCAGGAGCAGGAATCTGGTTTTATAAAATACTATCCCTTTTTAAGGAAAAGGAGAAGACTAGGACTAGGACAGGAATTACCAATTTGGAGAACTTCTTTACCCATACTTTAGTATTTTAAATACATGTTGTTATTCTGTGTGACTCAAAATTTCTGCGAGGAATCCTGACTATCTTTGGGTACAGAATTCACTCTGTTTGTGGAATGAACACTCTTGGGGAGTGGAATCTGCTTAGCCTAGAAAAGACCTAAGCAGCTGTGTCCATTCTCTGAGCTTCAGGACCAGTCACCAGAGACAGCATTTATACCCTGAGGAAGGCACCAGATGGAAGACAACTTCTGAGACCCCAAACTTGGGTAGAGGTAAGGGGATGGGATTAAAAAGATAGAACAGTCCAAGCCTCCAGGGGAGCTGCAGATTCAGTAAAGTCAATGCACACATCATAATGCACACATCTTCCAGCTTTGAACCAGTGTCTGGAAGTATTTCACAGGCACTTAAGTGTTAAAAGACCCCAGGATCAAATTCCCTAAACTGAATTTTCTTTTGAAAAATAGGCCAACCTGAGGTTGAAGTTTTTAGCAACCCACAGGCAGCTGAAAGAGGGAGGATGTCAACCCGTTAAAACCCTGGGAGGCTCTGTCACGTCACCAAGTTCCTGCAGCGCTCAGGGCACAACTTTGAGTCCCATCGATTCCACGTCACTGTTAAGGGCCAGGATGTAGCACACGCTCACTAAAGGCACAGACTGATGTGCTCCACCCTGCGGTGGAGTGCACAGATCCTGCAGTGTCTGCTGCCCGAGATGACACAGCCACAAAAACCAGATGTGACGGGATGGTGGACAACCTCTGAAGCTTGGTCTCCCACCACACTCCTTGGCATCTCTCCCTTCATTGCATGTTTCTAAGAACTTTCCAACTGTACGTCAACAAACAACCTCAGGAACTATTCAGGTTAGACAAGGCTGTTCAGGCCCATGGTCCTCCGCTGTAATAAGAAAAGCCCTAAATCTCCAACCACAGCATTAGAAAGATTGCTTCTCATGCGGGGAAGTAAGGTAATCTACAGAAAGCTACAAGTTTACCAACAAGAGTTAGAGTCCCTGAGCAGCCACCGGTCCCCTTCTTGTGCCAGGAAGGTCAGCAGGGCCCAGAAGAATTAAGACACTTATTTGTCACAAATATTCAAAAGAATAGGCAAGTAGTTCAGTCTTGATGGAAGTACTGGAACCTTTTCTGAAAATGTGCTTTCAATGTACACGGCATTGAGATCCACATAGGAAACTGACTTGTACATTCCTGTTTTCATGCAAAAGGCCCCGGCTTCTCAAGAATGCTTTTGGGTGTTTTGTCTCTCAGCAGTACTGGGGATCAAACTCAGGCCTTTCCCACTGAGCTACTTCCCTCTCTCTCTTCAAACAAAATTTTTAAAAAGTTTGAGGAAGGGTCTTGCTCTCCTAACAGCGTCAAGCTGGGTTCAAACTTGTGATCCTCCTGCCTCAACCTCCTCCTAGAGTGCTGGGATTACAGGTGTGCACTACTACTCCCAGATGAACATCTTTTCTTTTTTAAAACTTTTTATTTTTAGGGAAGGGTTTACAGGGTGTTCAGGGTCTCACTATTAGATTGGACTTGTGGCCCGCTGGATCCCTCTGGACCCTGCCCAAACCAGGCGTGTGAGTGAGACCTTCAGCCATGCTGTTGGATACCTCTGAGCCCCTCCAGAACCAGCCCAGGCTAGCATGTGAGTGAGAACTTCCTCCGCACCCTCGGGGCCCCTCCAGACACAGCACACAGGCCTGGTGTGAAACTCTGCAGCTGAACTCCCTGCAGAGAGGCTAGGGGCCAGATCCACCCAGCTAATCCAGGAGCAGAACATTTTGCCAGAGGGGCACAGCAGGTTTCACTTCCAAGGGCTGTATCAGGAAGAAGCTGAACACAGTAGCCAGACCCAAGCCAGGCACAACTGGATGAACAGATTGGACTCATAGTGATCACCTGTTTACAGTCTCCCAAGAGCTGGGATTACAAGCATACACCACCACGCCCAGTCTCAATTGCCATCTCAGAGTGCCTTGGGGGTGGGACCAGCATGGCAGGCCCTGGGATCGAACCCCGTCCCCTGTGCCTGCTTACAGGCACTTTAATCAGCTGAGCTATTTGGCTGGCCCTGAATGTCTTACTTAAGCACTGAGTTGTCATCTGTTTCTACCAAACTTAGAAGGTAAAACCCAGGACAGCTTTGCAGAGGAGAACCTCATTTCTAATTCTCACAAAACAAAGAGAAATTCATTGTTACCTACTGTGCAAATGTGCACAAAACTTGGAAGCCCAGAACCGGTGATGGTGATGTTAGGGGCGAGTACTGTACAGGGATGGGTCAGCCTGCAGGCATCTGTCTAGGACTCTGTCCAGTTTGGAAGAAGTAAAGGTAATGGTCTCTAAATGTGTGGATTGCTTAGATAATTACAATCTAAAGATATATCCTGGAAACCAAACCTTTTCTTGTTACCAGAAAAGCACAGGGAAAATTCCATCTGCCCACTGCCTGTTCCT
>NW_004524753.1:4504712-4529865 GCF_000260255.1 Octodon degus | reverse complement strand
CTTTTCTTGTTACCAGAAAAGCACAGGGAAAATTCCATCTGCCCACTGCCTGTTCCTACTCTCTCTCTCTCTCTCTCTCTCTCTCTCTCACACACACACACACACACACACACACACACACACACACACACACACACATACACCCTGAAGCTCTGTCAGGAAGTTTCAACCCTAAGAACAGAAGGTGATTGTAAGCTTTTCAGTCTGAGTAAGCTACTACTCTTTTTAAAGGAAGGGACAGAAACCCAGCTCATCAATACTTGGTTATGAATTTTGTAGGGCTGAGATGATCTGTATAAAATATCCTAAATTATTTAAAACCAGTCCTAAAAGGAGTCCCACTGTTCTTTATAAATATTGAGTACTTTGAGACCCGGATGTTTACCTAACTTGAATATCCCACAGGAATAATGAGATTTTACAACTGTTAAACAGAATTAAGTTAAAGAGCAACATTTTCCTGGCTTATTCCCAAGGTGTAGCTAGCCACTGCTGAATCTGTTTTATTCTCTCCAAATTTACCCCCAAAGAGTAAAATATCAGAGGATATTTCCATAAAGCTGGACGTTTAGAAGACAACAGAATAATGAATCCGAGTCCAATTTTTCCTTGACTGCTAAGAGAAAAAAAAATCAAAAATGACTCAAACATTAAGTACAAGAGAACAAAACAACTTCTAGGATGTCACTGGACTGTTTTCCTTTGGGCATGTTTCATTGTCCAAGTCTTATTTCTCTAACCCATGGAAGTTATCTCTGTGATACACATTTGGCAATACCAGACGGAAAGGCTTAACACTTGTAGAGCACCACACAAGTGCCAATGCTTCATACCAGTCATCTCTCCCTCCCTGCACCCCTCTTTGTGACAGTAATGACACTACCCACTTTCCCAATGACAACAGACTTACGTCAAGCCAGGTGATCCAGGCTAGGGTCATCTCAAGGTCAGAAAGACAGTTGAATAGTTACATGGCAGAATTGGCATTTGAAACAACTGATTCCAAAGTTCATGTTCTTTCTACTACGTTACAGGGCCACAGGTCATCACACAAAATGCTCGGTGGCTGGCCCAGCAGCCACTCATCTCTCCCGACAGTGTTGTTAATGGAATTCTTCCTGGTTTCTCCTGAATCCACGGATAGTTATGCGATTTTATTGTTCCCACTGCAAACCCTATAAAGTGAATGCCACTACCTCTAAGTTCACAAAGCAAAATTCAAGGCTAATTTCTCAGAGGTACAGAAATCTCAAATATAATCCAACAAAGGAAAAAACATTAAGATCTATTTATTTATTTTTTTTTCATTAAGATCTATTTAATATTGCCAAATTAGACTCTGTCAGGGATGCAAAGATTATAACAAGACCAAAACAAATAAAAACACAAAGCTATTTACATGATACACGACATCAGCAAGCCAGTCATTATGATCAATAAATGCTGAGAACACATTTGAGAAAATTTAACATTTTTTGTAAAATCTCAGACACTCCCTCCATTCCCTTTTGGCTGCCCCTCCCCCCAAAGGTGAACTCCACCTGGCTGACAAAGATCACCTTCTAGAAGAGGGAGTGGCCCAGCAGCAAGGCTGTGGCTTAGAGTTAACTGTGCTCAGGACAGCAGCAGCAGCACTCAGACTCTAGTTACCTAGATACTCAACTGCCTCACTTGTGAAGCAGGACTGATGCTGTCTACTCCATGAGGCTACCATAGCAATATTTTTTAAAAAAACATTTTAATAGCATATATATATTTAGACTAATACTGACATTATGGTATAACCAATTATGAAATAAGCAAGTTTTACAGTGTAAAATAATGGATAGCTACATAGAATAAGGAAAATAAAGCTGGACGTTGTGATGCACACCTGTAATCCCAGCAGTCTGGGAGGCTGAGGTAGGAGGATCACAAGTTGGAGCCCAACTGGGCAGTTCAGCCACTTGGTGAAGCCCAGTCTCAAAATTAAAGTAAAAAAAGAAAAGAAGACTGGGGATCTAGCTTAGTGCAAAGGCCTTGGGTTCAATCTACAGTACCAAAAGAAGGAGAAAGAAGAAGATAGTGGGAGTGAAGGAAGAGGAGGAGGAGAAAGAGGAGGAAGAATAAGAAAGAAGAATGGCCTCAGCTAGATTTTCGAGGGTAATGGATTATACTCAATGGTCCCTTCACTTGGTTGCTTTAGCACTTACCTCCCTTATGGCTTGCGAATTTAATGCACTAATAATTACTTCAAATGGAAAAAAAGCAAAACTCTAATCCCATGCCATGTACACATAACTGAACATGTTTCTGTATGCACATACATATGCGTTTTTCATTGTAGTAAGTACGTATTGCTACATTGGGTGCCCTGTAATTACAGGGGTTAAGCCAAGAAGAGAATATGAAATATATTTGTTTATTTATTTTTGTCTTTTTGAGACAGTGTCTCTCTGTATAGCCTTGCTGGCCTCAAACTCACAGCAATCCTCCTGCCTCAGCCTCTTGAGTGCTGGGATTATAGGTGTGCGCCACCACACCCAGCAAAGAATGTGAAATACGAACAGAATTTTTCCAAGAAGTCATCTCTGGGTTCACTTCCTCCTTCTTATTACTCTCACACATTTCCCAAATGCTCTCTACCATTGACATATACTCCACTCAGATCCAGAGATCAGAAAAAAAAAAACCCAAAAGTATCAGCTGGACATGGCCGTGCAGCTACTCAGGAGGCCAAGGCGGGAGGACAGCGAGTTGAAGGGCAGCTTGGACAACATATCAAGACCTAACGCCAAACAAATCTGTAAAACTAAAAATAACATGTTTAAATTTGAATATTCAGGGGGCCTGCCCCCTAGCTCAGTTCTTTAAGTGGCTGCTTCAACCAAGCAGTCAGGCTCAGGTTGCTGTGGTTCGATCCCCACAACTCCAGCCAGCCAAACCCGCCCTGAAGGCATGCGGAGCAATAAATAAATAAATAAATAAATAAATAAATAAATGTGAATATTCATTCACAGAAACATAAAATGCAATGAGAGAAAAGCCTTGAAGTCCTGTCCAGTGTGAAGGGTGACTTCATGCACCCACGGACCCATTTGATCTTCTAGCAGAAAACGAAGATCATGCAAAGATCTGTTGACTACTGAGGCAGCCTCATTGTAGAGAAAAGGAAAATCACAGGAGTTCAAAGCAGCAGAGACGATGAGACCAGAAGATGACAAATGCCACAATGCGCTCCCCACAGGCCCCACAGCTCCCCACAGCTCCCTGACCAACACCCCAGGATGGCAAACTAAGGAGCAGGATAACACAGGAGGGAGAAAGAAGGCGGATGCAGGGCACCCGGCCTGCCCTGGGGGAGACGAAGCTGCTGGTGTCCAATGCCAAAGGAGGAGAGCTAAGCACAGGGCCACTCTGCAAGGTCAGGCCATGCAAAAGAAGGGGCAGGATGAAGGGCGTGTGGAACAGGGACGCAAGAGGCAGCCAGCTCACAACAGCCAACTCAGAGACAGCAGATGGTGGGGTGGGAGCCACACACAGCCAGGCACCAGGCAGTCACCGGATGCCAATGTACAGGAAGAGGCCCTTGGATGGCGAAGGGGTAGCCAGGCCTGTAGCCCACCGCTCCAGGTCACACTCAGGAGCCCATGTACCTTGACACTTTTGCTTAGAAGAGAAGCTTGATGAAACAGACACAAGTGGAAGCCTCTGATGGAGAACAGAAGGGTAAGATCAATGCAAGCATATGCTGTTTGTTACTGAGTGTGAATTAACACATGACTCAGGATATTTTTTTTTTTTTTTTTTTTTTTTTTTTTTTTTTTTGCTGCTCCGAATGCCTTCAGGGCAGGCTTGGCTGGCTTGAGTTGTGGAGATCAAACCACAGCAACCTGAGCCTGACTCCTTTGTTGAAGCAGCCACTTAAAGAACTGAGCTAAGGGGCAGGCCCCCTAACACATGACTCAGGATAGTCAGTTTTTAAAATATGGCCAAAAACTCTGCTCCCAAATGAGTCAAACTATGCAAATGGGGATATGTTGACATATAGTCACGCATCAAGAGTCTGTTTCCACATGATTACATCCTGCACCCAAGGCTACTTCTTGGGAGCAAGAAAATTCCCTGTTTTTAAGCAGGTTGAGAAAACCAGCATCAGTTCACACTTAGGGTTTGCAGGGGGCTGGATGTGCTGGAAGTCATAAAGGACAGCACAGGATTGGGGGGCAATACTAAGGTGCAGGACTTGAACTAAACATGCTGAGCCTTTTACAGGTCACGTGCATCTGTAAGATGCTGCACCCCGGGAGGGGGCGTCTCAGCCAACAAGCCCTCTCTGAGAGATGGGTGAGTATTAATGCCTCCTCTTGACTGTGATGAAGATGGACTAAGTAGCTTACAGAGATCTGTACATAAAACCACTCCTGGCTTTTGCTTCGCCTTCACTGACCTCTGTGTCTTGGAGATCCCCTAGCATAGTAGAGTAAACCCATTCTTAGTCTCTTTGGTCACTATCCAGGGAGCAGGAAGACAGGATGGCTGATGTGGGAGGGAACTGGAACAGCAAGAGTGTGTGAGGTGCACAAGGATGCTGCCAGCCGAAGAGAACAGACACAGCCCATGGCTTTGCAAATGATTTGGAAAGTGTACAAAATACACTGAGAATGCACACTCTCCTGGGAAAGAATTTACCCCACCAGGGTAACAAAGCTGCAAACAGTTTGGCTTGGGCTTGTGTGCTTTTTATTCCAAAATGCTGAGCCTCTCCACTGCTCTCAAAAAGGAGATGGCCCCAAGTTTAGGAAAATGGATATTCTTGTAAATACAAGACAGACAGGAAGGCTGCAGATTCAGATTCTTAATCAAAGCCCACAGAACTGCGCAGAGCACCAGGAACACATCTCCTTCAACATAACTCACACTTCTCTGCCCCACGCTTACAGTTGGAGACCAGCATATCTCCCGCAGGGATCTCTTTCTTGGCTGGGGACATGACCACTGCACTGTACTTAAATCCCTGGCAACAAGGATCTACTGCAGACCACAGCACACAGCTAGCTTTTCTCTGTGTGTCAGCCACTAACTCCTCAGAGGAATGGAAGACGATTTCAGAATTAAGTCATTGTGTCTTAATGCCAGACATGAGAGCCTGCCAGCGTTTGTGCAGCAGAAGTATCCACAGTTATGAAGCCAAGAAAGGGTGAAAATTTCTTCCTCTGGATGGACCCTGGCTAGGTACAAGATGCTGGCAGAGATGATGGAAATACAAGAATCCTGAAAGGCATTCCAAGTGCTTTATAATTAACACCAATAAGTACCGTGACAAAATGTGTTTCTTTCGGTTTGTGGTGAAGTCTCTAACGAATGGCTAAGTATTCACAGAACACTGCAAGGGTAGGAGAGGAGGGATGAGGAGAAGGACTCCATAACCCACCAGTTTATAATTTAAAATGGGAAGGCACATTTAACTTTGGAGAAAAGCTGGAAAGCTCCTTTTGGAAAAGTACAAAGATAGGAAACCAAGTGGGGAAAGAAGCAACTGGTCAAAGACAGGATTCATCAGAACTGGTTTTCCAGCTTGAACAAGGTCTGAAGCCAGGCTTGAAGGGCAGAAGAAAAAAGGAGTTGGGTGCAGAAACACATGGAAACAAGCAATAAGCCATAAGCCATGCTTTAAGGTTATCTGGGCTCGGCTGCTCATGCCTGTAGCTCCAGCTGCTTCAGGAGACAGAGGCAGGAGGATGGCTTGAGCGAGTCAGAGGTCAACCTGGGCAACGTAGCAAGAATCTCTAAAAGATAAAAATATAAAGAAATGGCACACATATTTTTCTAAATTTTTCTTAGTGTCAATTAGTTGTATACAATATCAGATTTCTTTACGGTATGTTATGCATATGTATTACATATTTTAATCATATCCACTTTCCCTAACACCTCCCCCTACATCTATCCCCTTCCTCTTGCCTAATAATACCAGACTCCTTTCCACTTTTCATGTCATCTTTTTTCCTCTGCATAGCAAAGAAGACATGCAGTACTTGCTCAGTCTAGTTTTACTTTGCTTAGCATGATGATCTCCAGTGCCATCTATTTTCCTGCAAATGACACAATTGCGTGCTTCTCTACAGCTGAAAAATGTTCCACGGAGCACACACATCACATCCGCTTTATTTGTTCAGCTGCTGTTGCATCCCTAGGCTGGCTCTGTGTTTTGGCTATGGTGAACTGGACTGCAAGAAGCAAGAGTGTGAGGTTTCCCTACAGTGAGCTGACATTAGTTCCTTCTAAAACATGGAGGAGCTGCATCAGAGGGCAATCCTAGCTGCAGACTCTGAGAACCTTCAGACTGACTTCCACAGCAGCTGTACTGAGTCACTTCTCACCAGCAGTGTAGAAGGATTTCTCCCCACATCCTTACATTTATTATTTTGTGTCTTGATGATAAACCTCAATGCGGTTTTGAATTGCATTTCCCTAGTGGTTAAAGATGTTGAACATTTTTTCAAATACATTTTGGCCATTTGTATGTCTTTTTAGAACAATGTTCAATTTATTGACTGGGCTCACTTTTTTGGGGGGGGCTCTTTTTCTTTTAATGCTACTTTTTTGAGTTGTTTCAGGCATTAGTCCTCTGCTGGAAGACCAGCAGACAAGAATTCCTCCCGTCTTGTAGGCTGTCTTTTCACTCTGTTAGGTGTTTCCCTTGCAGTACAGGAAGCTTTTAATTTTATGTGGCCCTGTGTACTGATTCGCGCTATTATTTCCCATACTCTCAGAGTCCTATCTAGGACTCATGTCTATGGCTTCAAATGTTTGCCTTATGTTTTCTTCTAGTAGCTTCAAAGTTAGAAGTCTTTACCTAGGTCTTTGAAGCATTCTGAATTGATGTTTTCTACAGGGCAACAAATAGGGATCTAGTTTTAATCTTCTACATATGGATATCTACTTATCCCACATCACCTGTCAAAGAGACTGTCTTTTCTCCAGCATACTTTTGTTGATCTTTTATCAAGATTCAGAAGGCTATAATTATGGAGGTTGTTTCTGTGAACTCCATTCTACTCTGTTAGCCCATGTGTCTATTTTTGTGTCAGCACCATGCTGTTTTTGTCACTATAGCTTTGTAGTATAATTTGAAATAAGACATTGTGATGCCTCCAATCTTGCTCTCTTTGCTCAGATGGTTTTGGTTATTCTGGAGCTTTTGTGCTGCACAGGAATTTTAGAATTATTTTCCTGATTTCTTTCTCAGCAAGTTCATTCTGGCACATGGAAAAGCTATTGATTTTTCAATACTGACTTTCAATCATAGGTATGCAATTTCAGGGTGCACATGTGCTCATTGTCTTGGTTTTACTTCTTAGCTTTCAGTCTCTATTTTATGAAAACTCCTATAGCAGGGCCACCCATTCCCAGGCCTCCCAGAGGCTCTCAGTGTTGTGACAACAGGAGCAGGGAAATTACTGGGATGTTTCACAGCTGTGTCCAGGCAGCACAGGCGTGAAGGGTGCAGGCGCTAGATGGCAGTGAGAAAATCAGGAGCAGCTCCAAATCAAGCACCTGGACAGAGCTTCAATCCATTGGCAAGAGTTCTTTTGATACAGTTCATTTGGCACCTCTATCACCCCCCGCTGTATCAGGACCATGTAGAGTCAGTTAGAGGTTGACTGTGAAGTCACCAACACAGATTTCCATCATCATTATTAACTTACATACCGCTACCATTAATCCTGATCTGTCATCTTCAGGGGATTAAGAAATGCAAAGGACAGTAGTAAAATCCTGGCTGTACTTGAGTGGGCCATGGAGATGTGGCCCTGGGTACAACTCAAGTTCTGTGGCCCTCCTCTCTGGCCCTGTTCTCTGAATCTGCTTCCTGGCTGCCATGAACTGAGCAGCTCTGTTTCTCCACCCCTCCCACAGGGACGCTGCTGCCCAGGAGCTGGCTGACATCCATTAACAGTCTACCCCACAACTTGCATGTTTCAGTAATCAACATACCAGGGTTTTACACTCATGAGCTCAGGGAGCCTGCACTGCAAGATGATGCCCAGCCAGGGCCTGGATGGATGGATGGGGGGGTGGGTGTCCAGCGCTTGGGAGGCTGCAGTGTGCAGGACGCAATGTCCCTGAGTAGGAGCCGGCTTCTTCGGCTGCTCCTTCCAGCCCTTGACTCCAGTCTCCCACCCTAGGGGCTCCCCAGAAACTGCCCAGGGACAGCCGCTGCCCTGCTCATGCACTAGCAGCCTCCCTACCCCGATGCTGGGTGAGGAAGTATGGAAGAAGGAGAAGTGCAAGTTGAAGAGGAGCCAGGATTTTTTCCTCCCATTGGTTTTGTGCACATTGCTCTTTTTGTTTCCCAGACTTGAGTGGTCTCCTGTGGGATGCCCTCAGTGTGTTCTTCATTCAAGCTGTACAACACACCATGCAATGGAGAGATTGGCTCTGGCCGACTCCAATTTGGTAGTTAAAACTGAGCAAACCCATTCAGTACACCCTCCAGCTTATAAACCCCAAAGTTCAGCCCTCCGTCAACTGCTGATGAGCTCATTCCTTATGACTCGCCTTTCTCCTTAAGAGCAGAGCACCACAGGCCTGGCAGGCAGTGTGGGGAGCTCAGGGAGTGGGGAGGTGGACACACAAGAAGGCTTCGGGTACAAGCTGTGCCGGTAAACATCGATTATCTAGTATCTGATTAACCAGGAGTTCCCAGAGCTCCTGTAGTCAAAAGGGTTCATAACTTTTTCTCACTGTAAAAAGATCACAGTAATAACTTAGTAGACACAGAGTATCATTAGATTATCGGTTGTTTGATCAATTCTGCCAATATGTTATGTATAAAACTGCTTACACAAAAAAGCAGGAAATAACACATGATGGAAAAATAACACACGAGGATGTGGAGAAATTGGAATGGGTATTTCTGATAGGAATATAAAATGATACAGCTCTGTAGGAATATAGCCACCACTTAAAAAGTGAAGCACAAAATTGTCACAAGACCCAACAATTCCTCTTCTGGGCAGAGACCCATAAGAATGGAAGGCAGGAGTCCCAGTGGCTATTTGCAGACCTAAGCTTGCAGCAGCAGCAGCAGCAGCAGCAGCAGCAGCAGCAGCAGCAGCAGCAGCATTTTAAATAAATTCAGGAAGCAATGCAAGAGTCTATGCACAGGTAGACCAGCAAGGGTAGTGTAGATTCACAATGGAATGCTATTCAGCCTTACAAGGAAGGCAATTCTGACACACGCTATATCACAGATAACAATGTCCTTGAGGACATTATTCTTAGTGAAATAAGCCAACCACAAAAAGATAAACACCACATGACTGGGCAGGAGATCCTCAGAGTAGTCAAATTCAGAGGCAAAGAAGAAAGGAGCTTGGTGGGGTGGGGGAAGGGAGACTGGGAAATCGTCATTGGGTACAACGTTGAGAAGTACTTAGCGCTATATACTTAAAAAAGGTCAAGGAGCTGGGCAGACAGCTCAGCAGCTTAAGCGCCTGGCTGGGTTTGATCCCCGGTACAGCATGCCATGTTTCAGCCAATCACTTAAACTGGGAGTGGTGGTGCACTCCTGTAATCCCAGCACTGGAGAGGCTGAGACAGGAGGATTGCTACGAGTCTAAGCTGCATAGCAAGACCCTGTACCAAATACATAAATTTTTAAAAAACAGTCAAAATGACAAACTTTATGTCTATTTCATCACAATTTCAAAACACATAGGGGCCAGCCAGATAGCTCAGTGGACTAAAGCACCTGCTTTGGCAGAGCACAGCGGCCAGGGTTTGATCCCCAGCGTGTTGTGTTGGCCCCGCCCTCAGGGCATGCTGTGAGGGTGATTGAGACTGGGCGTGGTGGTGCGCGCCTGTAATCCCAGAGCTTGGGAGGCCGAAAACAGAAGAATCACTATGAGTTTGATCTATGTAGTGAGACCCTGTACACCCTGTCCTAAATTCATAAAAAAAACAATAAAACAAAAAACACAGCACTTACACCAGATCCTGTCCTAAGTTCTTTGCAAATGTCTGACCCTTAGGTCTTCTCCACCACCCTTCAAGGTAGTTTTGCCCTCACCCTCATTATCTGCACTACAGAATCACACAGCTGGCCAGAGGCAGAATCAAGACGCAAAGGTAGGCGCCAGCTCTACACTGTGCCTGGAGGACCCTGCCCTCCGCACCAGTGCATAACACATCCGGCTGCCCCGACTATGGGAGGAGTCAGAAGATACCAGTACATCTGACTTCCACGTGAGGGACTCACCCAAACCACAGGGCTCACTAGACCAACATCGCACATCAAGTTCACCCCACGTCGGCTCACAGAACCACTTTCAAATTAGGAACAGCAGCTCTCTGGACTAATTCTTTTTTCAAGATAGAACTACCATTCAATTACCCCAGAGATGAAAGCTTGCTTTCTTATATTTCCTATACTTACATCTTATATTCCTGAAAAGTGGCTATTATATATAATTCTTTTTTTTTTTTTTTTTTTTTTTTTTCAGTACTGGAGATTGAGTCTAGGGCCTTTACACTGAGTTACATTTCCAGGCTATTTTATCTTTTGAGAAAGGGTCTCAAGGGTCTCAAAAATTGCCCCTGTTGTATTCTAACATGTAATCCTCCTGCCTCAGCCTCCCACAGTACTGTGATCAAACTCACGCACCAGCACACCTGGGGCTCCTAGTCTTCTTTCTCTCCCCTCGCACTTAGCTCTTTCGGTTTCTAGTTCCCCTAGACCTGGAGCTGTTGGCTTTTGTCTTTCTTGATATTAGGTTTTTGCAGATTTTGAACCAGTGACTTCACTGTAGACCACCCATAAATTTAGATCTGTCTGATGTGATCCGGATTATGGAAGTGAGACCCACGTGATAGTGATGTCATCCATCCTAAGCACGTACACACCCAAATGTTGCTGTGTCACATTTGAGCTGCGTGATCTAACAGCACCGATGCCCATTTGTCTCAAGATGGACAAAGCTAACCGAAGCTGCTTGGTCAAGATGCTTCGTCAGGCTTTTCCACTTGTGGGAAGAACCCTTGAAACCGTACATTCCTTTCCTCTTAGGTTTCCATCTATTGATTCCACTGCTGTAAGGGAGAACCTTCCCTCCGCCTCTCATTCCCATCCATTTAGATTTGTGGATTTTATATTTAGTCCTCCTGCCTTCAAATTATAAGGGCATTAAAAATCACCAGGACTTAGAAATAGTGTCAAGAAAGCATTGAGTGGCTCATAAAACCAGTGTAGAGCATGACCAGTCGTTGCGCTCACGTCATCGTCGTCACAGCTGAACACCTGCTCTTCAACAGAACCTGGAATGCATCTCAGGACTGAGTGACATGCCCCGGCCCACAGGAGCTGTTAGTGTGACTGTGGCCCAACTTGGAGCTCCTGACCTGCCCTACAGCCTTGTTGGAGAGACCCCCGTATTTACAGAAGGAGAAAACTACTCAGGGAGCTAGGAACCTGCTCAGAGCCCCGCCGCCAGCTGGCCCGGAGTGCAGTGCGTGGAATCTAAGACTTGTGCTCCTTGCACACCTGACTCTGCTCTCCCAGGTGGGGCGGATGGATAAAGCACACAGATCCACCAAGACCTTTGCTCCCATCCACTTCCTGGGCTAGGTAACTCTCCTGTCCAAATGAGCTTCTCTAGCAAGTACAGGACACTGAAAGCTCTAGGAATTACTAATGTGTCCCTGTGCTCTCTTTACACTAGCTTGTGGCCCTGGCCTTCTTAATGCACTGATGTCTGCCAGCCCCTTCCAGAGGTGGTTTTCCACAAGGAACCTTGGGAAGTTCTTGCTGCAAGTCTCCTGAGACGCAAGCACAACTAAGACAAGCATCATTCCTGCTGCTGCATGCCTGGGCAAACTGAGGAGAGAACAGAAGGAAGAGTGGTGACAGCTAAGCAGCGACGGGGGGCTGCTTCCACCCTCCTCATGGGACCCGGATGGGGGCTATGCGGCCAGGTGTGTCAACACCCACTCTGTGGCTCACCCTGCACCCCACGGCCAGCTCCCTGGTGTGAGAAAGGGTTGGCTTTCCATTCCTCCTCATAGCACACAGAGCTTACTGATTCACAACTACAGCTCTTTGGAGTTAAGTCAATTCATGAACTGCGCTATGACCATGACTATAAACGTTACAGCCTAGTTTTACTACTGTGATAGCTTTCCGATTCAAAGAAATGAGATCAGACTACTTGTGGAAGCTTAAAAGGCCTCTCCTGAAGCATACCATCCTGATTGGAAGAATAGAGATAAACAGAAACATCTTCTATTTTAAAAAGTAAGAAATACAGTAGCTATATCGTCAGTGGAGAGCTTATAGCCCAATTCCCGCTTTTGCATGTGTGTGTGGGGAGTACCGAGGCTTGAACATCCAACACCGCACTGCACCCTAGCCCTTTATTTTATCTTGAGTCACTGGTAACTTCTACACAAGTTGCACAGGCTAGCCTTAAACATTTGGTCCTCCTGCCTTAGCTTCCTGGGTAGCTGGGACTACTGGCACGCACCATGGTGCTAGGCCTCAGTCAGTTTTTGTAGCTTCCTACACCTATTGCAAAGGCTGTAGACAACTTGGTATCAACGTCTTTCCTGGAGGTAGGGCTCTCTCGCAGACGGGAGTGCAACTACATCACCTGTGAGGATTCAGACTCGGGTCCTGCTTTCTCACAGTTCTCCCTGCACCAGCGGCTCTTCCCTAGCCAGTGGGTGGGGGTTTTCTTTCCACCCCACTTTGTGGGCAGAACAGCCCTTCCTGAAAGGCAGTGTTATCCAGGGAGAGCTCAGCTCACTGCTACTGCCACAGGCCTGACTTTCACGCTACGGCTCCCACTCGACACCGGGTTCCCACGCCCCTTAGGAGGATGGCGCACGAGGCTTCCTCATCCCTGCCTCCTCAGCAAGGCAGCATTTTCTTCTCCTCTTCTTTTCCTTTTCATACTGCAAATGGAGCCCCGAACCTTCACACTGAGCTACCTTTCAGCCCTTTTCATTTCCTAATTTTTTAAAACTTTGAAACAGGGTCTTGCTAAGTGACAAAATTGTGCCCAGGCTGGGCTTAAACTTACAATCCTCCTGGCTCAGCTTTCCAGAGTGCTGGAATCACAGGAGTATGCCTCCCTGCCTAGCCGAAAGCACCATTTCTTTAACACTGGTAACTTCTACACCTCTGATGGCAAGAGTGATGTGCGTCTGCACCAGCCCGGCCCAAGACCCCTGAAAGGCAGCGAAGTACCAGGCAACATGGAAGACAGAAATACGAGGAACAGACACTGAGTAGCAGAGGGTGACTGGCTGGCATGCAGCCCAGACCTATGGCCAGCAGCAGGACTAGAGCCAGTCCTTTACTCCAGCATGCATTCCCAGGCTCTTCCTCCCTTCCTGTTCCTTTGGTTCTTTTTCTCATGCTCCACAGCGGACACGACTGCATGAGGAGCAGGTATTTTGGGGGTTAGAGTCTGTGTTCTTTCCAAGGAGAGGGACTTCTTGGGACACGGGAAAGGGGACTCCCCAAAGGGAGGGGGCATCCAGGAAAGCCCAGGCTGTGAGGAGGAGGGAAGACAGTGATGAAAACCACAGGCTCAGTGACTTAGTGAGACCTTGCCTCAAAATAAAAAGTGAAAAAGGGCTGGGGGTGCAGCTCAGGGCAAAGGCCCTGGGCTTGGTCCCCAGTAGCACAGAAACCAAAGCAGGATCCTCCTCCTCAAAACTTATGGTGCTGTGACGCTCCTAAGCTTTGGCAGGGCTAGTTTAACTCTCACGAAGCACAGTGGCTCCTGCTTCTTCCACTTCTCGAATGAGGGGCACAGAGCATGGAATGCAAAGACTTGAGCTGGTTTCTGTGGGGTGTGGGGTGGCACACTCCAGTGTGGCTCTGGGACTTGCCTCTTAACCCTGAGCCTTTATGGCCTTGAGTTCTGGTGAGAATACCACCTCAGGCCAGGAGGTGCACATGCCTGGAATCCCAGCACTCTGGGAGGCTGGGACAGGAGGACTGCAAGTTCAAGTCCAGCCAGGACAACTTAGCAACTCAATGACACCTTGATTCAAAATTTAAAAAATTTTAAAAGCTGGGATATAGCTTAGTCCAGGAGACCTGGGCTTAACCTCTAAGCACCCCCCAAAAAGTGCCCCTGGATGACATGCCTCAGGTACCTTCCTATTGGCTAGCCTGGTATTTGTCAAGAGAAGACACACAAAAATAAATCTTCTGTCTTTCAAAATAGCCCCCAGCAGTGGTGTCCATTCCAACGTGGTGGCAGTCACACAGTGCATCCATCTCTCAGTGCTTCTTCTAGAAGGCCCTTCTACTCAGTTTCATCTTGCCGTGTTGTCCGAGCTGTACTCCAACTCGAGATCTTTCTCCTTCGGCCTCCCCAGAAGCTGGGAGTACAGGCATGCACCACCACATCTGGCTGGGGCACTTCTTAAACATTCTCAGCAGGGCATGGTGGAGTGCACCTGTAATCCTAGCACTCCGGAGGCTGAGGCAAGAGGATGGCATATTTGAGAACAACCTGGGCTGCACGGTGAGGTCAAGGCTAGCTTGGGCTACACAGGGAGATACTCTCTCAAAAAATCTAGATAGATGACAGGTAGGTAGGTAGGTAGGTAGGTAGGTAGGTAGGTAGGTAGACAGACAGACAGACAGATAGACAAACAGACAGACAAATAGACAGCAAATAAATACATATGCTTAAATTCCATCCTCCAAGATACATCAGATGTTTGCAAACAACTTCATTATATTGCTTTGTTCTACTTGGCTCATGAAATGATTCTGGCAGCAAACCCAAAAGAAAGTAACATGTAAAAATATGAACTACCATAACTGATGCTCAGAGTGTTGCAAACTTACATACCTAAGAGCCAGTTTGTGTTTCAGCCTTAGGACCTCACAGTTTTGTCTAGCAGGCTAGAGTCATTTCCCTCAGATTTCTCTGCTGTTTGAAAATAATGATGAGAAGTTGCCAAATAAGGCAGGCAAACAGAAAAGCACTGAGGTTAGGAATTGAGCTTGGACGTTTGGATTCTAATCCCAGTAATGATACATACAATCTAGCACAGGTGGAAAAGTGATGGTGAACCTTTTAGAGGCCAAGTGCCCCAACTGCAACCCAAAGCCACTTATTTACAGCATGGTGCCAACACGGCCCCAATGTGCATTGCGGTCTGGTGCTCCGCTGCTGGGGCGATGCTGGGGTGACTTCATGCCATAGGTTTGCCACCACTGAAGTAGAAAAGCAGTACTGAGAAAATCACTCCTCCCCACACACCTGAGTTCAGAAAGGAAGCGAAAGCTATTCCTCCTTTTGCTGTCCTCAGAGAGGTAGAGATGCACATAACAAAATCCAGGAAATCTTTGCAGGTGAGAGTGAAAGTGAATTGCATCTCTTCGTCTGACCTTCGGTCACTTTCACCCTACTCAAACTTCATTAAGCACTCATGAATATGCACTGCACATCATACATGTCATTAAGATAAGAGTGAGGGCTGGGAAGACAGCTCAGGCATCTAAGCACCTGCCTGAGAAGTGCAAGAACCGGAGTTTGATCCCTGGTACCATATGCTGTGCTGACCCCCACACTGAGCTGGCCACTGAAATGGGATGTGGTGGTACACTTCTGTAATCCCAGCACTGGGGAGGCTGAGACAGGAGGATCACTATGAGTTTGAGCTGCATAGTGAGATCCTATAACAAATAAATAAACAAAAATATTTTTAATTAAAAAAAAAAGATAACTGAATTTTGGAACAGGCATGCATGTTGAGAGTCCCTGGGATCATGATCTTCTAATGATCAGCAATAAATGTAGCTGTTTTTCATTTACCCTCAGGTAGGCACTTGCCCTTCACTGCTTGCTGTACAGCATGAGGCCTATCTGCTGAATCCATCTCACAGAGTGAATCTCTCAACCTCAGTGTCCTCAGATGGAAACACGGGATCCCAGCTAAGCAGGCAGGGGCAGGGAGGAAGGAAGTGGTGCTCCAACAGGCTAAGTGCAGAGAGTCCCAAGGAAACTGTCCACAAAGAGGGGGAAGACTTTAAAAAAAAAAAGGGGGAAGACTTACAGGGCAACTTGCCTCTCCAGGTCTGAAGAGACAGGAGGAGGAGGAGGACGAGGAGGAAGAAGAGGAGAAGGAGGAGGAGGAAGAGGAGGAGGAGGAGGAGGGATTCTTTACTTGGACACAGCATCAGCTGAAGGAGAAGGCCACCCATCGGAACTGTGGCTCAAGGCAGAGGAGGAGGAGGAGGAGGAGGAGGGATTCTTTACTTGGACACAGCATCAGCTGAAGGAGAAGGCCACCCATCGGAACTGTGGCTCAAGGCAGAGGAGCTCCACAGCCTGGAGAGGGGCATGCCCTAATTTCTCTTTCCAAAGCCAAAGGGCCAGAAGCTGGAAGGGAACCATGACTGGCACGTGGGGTCAGAAAGGACAAACAGAACAAGCCAACCCCCTCATAATCACTTATTTTATGACTCTGTCCAACCTATTAAATGGTAAATCCCACAAGGACAGGAAATATTCAGCTAATTCTCTTGGCAGGGCAAAGCATAGCTCAGTCCCTGGCACAGGGTGAGCTACTCTTATAAGCTCTTATTATGATACTATTTACATAATGTAATTGTTTGAAAAATGAGATGAAATCAGGTTTCTATAAACACAAGAAATAAGCAGAGGGCTAGAACCTTTAAAATACGGATGTGGGTCTCTATCCCAGGCCGTACTTGTTGCAGTAGCTTGAGGGGTATGAGGTGCTTCAAAAACCCCACCCGGAATATCTGCTCAGAAATACAACAGGTTGTTTGTGATTAAAGCCATACATCTTTTCTGATGCCACTGAATTTCCCCAATTTGATTATCCGAATATGGTTAACTCCATTTGGGAGACGCTGCAAGCTTAAATGGCTCAACCCAACAAGAATATGTCTACTCTGAACTTCTACAAAAGGCATTATCGAAAGACCGCTTGGAAGCACAGCTCACTCCAAAAACTTTGCTGCCATGCAGGAGGAGGCCGAGGGAACAGGGGACAGGCAAACTCAGGCAAGAAGACCACTTTCTCACAGCTCTGACGACTGCTGTGCCTCATGAACAGCCTGGGGCCTCCCTGGACCACACCTACTGCACCTGGATTTTATATTCAAATACAAAATATTATCTATGTAAGATAAAACATGTATTTTAACAGGCATATTTTACATTTTTATAAAGGAACCAAACTAACTTTAATATATTTTAAAAGTTAAGATCATACATAATAACTCATCCTAAGAGCAATCAAAATAGGAACACTTAATTCATTTTTAAAATGTAAACAGTAGAGAGCTATACATAAAAAATAAATTCCCCTTCATTCCTTACCCAGCACCCAAGTGCTACCCTCATCCCCTTTGGATTCCCACTCACAGTTTGGTACAGTTCCTTCGACACTATTTTGTAAATGTTTATAAACAGATCCATACATTACATCAAAAATACTAGTGGATCATTGCACATACATTTTCCTGTAGGTAACCGTACCACTTAATAGATCTCAGGTCAATTTCCTACAACCGTAAGAATGAGCTACTTCATTCTTGTCCAGGCTGTACTGTAGTATTCCTAGTCCTTAAGCTACTCCTCCACTGCTGTACAGTTAACTTCAATTTTTTTCAGCCACTTCAACTTTTTCCATCAATCTTTCACAATATACACAGCTCTTGATTCCTTCCACTTGCAATGAACTCACAGCTCTGCTGACTTTAGCTCAAGGTATTTCCTGTCCCATCGGTGCTGCTCTGCAGTGTGGGCTGAGTAGGTTGAGTGCCTTTGGGTTTTGTTGTTACGGCGTTAAGTGGCTGCAAGACCTTTGTTCCCTTCCCATGAGAGGTGGGCACCAACAGTTAAAGGAGTCCGTGAAATGGGGCAGAACTACAATAGCTATAGGCATGGCAGAAATGATGTCATATAACTTCCAGAGCCAAGCCACAATGCTCCGGGCAGCACTGCTCAGTCCTTCAACCCCTGCTTTCCTGGGCTGGAACTCTTAGAGTTCCTTCTCTGGAAGCCAGTGCCATGCTGGCAGGTGCCCAGGTCCCACTGCAGAGGCCACAGGAAGATGCCGCAGTGCCACCCCAGTGGAGGCAGCCTTTGAGTAATACCAGCCCAGGTACGGGGCACAGAGGAAGCCTCCAGGTGATGCCAGCCCCACTAACCTGTGTCTTCCCAGCCAAGGACATCAATTGGTTCAGTAAGTGGAGCAGAAACAGAGTCACCACCACTGTGCACAGTCTGAGTTCCTGACACAGAATCTGTGAGCATAAAAAGATGCCAGAGGTTCAATTCACTACATCTTAGGCTAATTTTCTATGCAACACTGTATAACTAAACAGCACACAAGGGGCTGACAGTCACATTTCTCTCAACCAAATCCCATAACTCTGGACATAAAGATAAACCCAAGACTTGGTGATCTACACTAGAACTTCAGATTAGTCTTTAAACTACTCTGACTGTCCTGCTTTCATCTGTAAGCTAGAGACAGCTATGTTCCCTACCTAAAGGGATGGTGTGAGAAAACGAAAATACAGGCTAACCCTCTTTACAAATGGAAGCCTGTGCGTGTGTGCGTGTGTGCGTGTGTGTGTGTGTGTGTCCCGTGTGAATTGTTCCTTTTCCTTTACTGAAGCAGAGATATTCAAATGCAAATCTTTCCTGAACATGGGTTTTAAGATTCAGGCTCTCTGGACTTCAGTCTCCCACGGAAACCCTCTTAGATGGACAGTCTTCTAATTCCAACAAATTATGATCAGCACTAATTTACTGTAACACCCTTCCCCAGGGAGACAGGAATGTGAACAAACCTTAACATGGACCAAGAGATTAAAAGAGAGAGAGAAACAGAAAGAAATACCAAAAAGAATAAAAATGAGAGACACACTGCATGCTTACAGTGACTATAGCTGGGCAATGAAATTAAAGATTATGTATGATTTTTCATTTCAGAATTTTTATCTAGGATGACTATTAATTCTAAAAGTTTTTTTTTTTCTGCGGGCTGATTTCCAAAGCTAAGTGCTAACACAGAACAGGAGCAGCTGGGCTCCATCCCCCCTCTAATCACCACCCTGGATTCCATACTCGCCTCAGTGCTCCCCACAGTGTGAGAAGCCTTCCCTTTCTCTCCTTCTCAGGTACCCACAAGTCCACAAGAATAAAGGTAACAGGAGCAGGACAACTGCTCTTCATGCTGTCCACAACCCTGGCAGGGTCCCAAGTGAGGAGATCAGGGACTTGGCTGTCCATCACCCCCAACCCCCAGCCAAGCAACTCAAAGGGGAGCCAGCAGCCCTCTAAGGTGGTGCTCTCTGCTCGGAGCAAACCCAGGGAGCGGGCAGACAGTATGGAGTCTCACACAGCTCAACCTGCTGTCTCTCAGGCCTTCCTTGCCCCTTCCGTGCCCACTCAAGGGGTGCGGCCACCTGTCTCTGGCTGCCCTGCTAAACTGCCCCTCCTAGCGCCAGGCGAGCGGATGCAAGCACTGGTCCTCCTGCTGCCTGACAGATGGGTAGGTGCCCTCCAGCAGCCCCGACGCCCAGCAGACTGCCCAGAGCCTCCTGCTGCTCCTATTCTGAGGGCAGAGGAGCCAAATTCTCTCTCACTGCCTGGATTTGGTCCTCACGGAGGCTCACTCTACAGTGTGGACTACAGACCAGAGTGCAAACACCTGAGAGGTAAACCCAATCCGCAGCACAGGCCCTCAGACCGCCCCCCACCACCCGACCTCCCGCACAGCTGAGAGTAGGCAGCACAGCTAGATACCTCTCATTTGAAAATGAATAATTCTGGCAAAATAAAATCTTGTGTCACTCTAGTCATAGTAGACACTTTGAAGAAAGAGTTTTAATGGGTGGGAAAAAGCAGAGCCCCATGCCCACCATAAGACCTCATAATTCATGCACTCTTGAAAACGGAGTCAAGAGATCAACACACTTTATTTCAAAGCCAAAACCCAAGGATACAAAAAGGGGGCATTCCACTTCCAATCAGGACCCATCACAAGCGCTCGCTGGCCCAGGAAATGGTACCATGAATGCTGAAGGTGGGAGCTGGGCCAGGCCAAGCACGGCCATGCAAAAGAAATGCCCACAAGCCAACTCTGCCCCACTTCTGATAGCAGAACTCTCCCCCATGGTCAAGTGGCAGTGTCTGAGTCCTGCTGGTTTTCTCACATGACAAGGATGTATGTCCCTACCAGACACAGCTAGGCCCCATGGTCAAGGACCATGCAATCCAGAAATGCCAGCCCAGCTGCTGTGCTTGCTCCTTTTCCAGCGCTCCACCCATCTCACACCATCATCCCCACAATAACACACTTTCTGGAAATGGCCTGAACCCTCTCCTTCCACAGACCTTTCCACCCTCAACCATCCCTCCACCTCCCCAACCTTGGCTCAGTCAGCAGCCTACATTGAGTATGTGACAGCTAAGGACAGTCAGCAGGTCCTGGCCTGCAGCAGGGAGGGCCTCGCGTGTCCCCTCACTACCCGTGCAGCATAGGCCTTGCATTATATCTTATGGAAGTCACATGTGCATTAGTGTGTGTGCATTTGTGTGTGTGTGTGTGTGTGTGTGTGCGCCTGGGGCGACATGTGTGCCGGAAGGGGCCTTAGTGCTCCCCAAATCCTCCTGTCCAGCTCCCCTAGTATCTCAAAGGAGCTGCATCTTAACATGGTCTGCAGAAACACAAACCCTTTCCTTGAGAACAGAAAAAGAAGAGCTGGAGACTCCAAGGAAAACAGAACAGGGATAGTGACCCAAGCCACAGCACACCAGCCACTGCTGCACAGCACTGCTAGCTTCAGTGCAACCTGCCTGAGCAGCCAGCCTGCCTTCCTTTGCTGGACAGTGCCAGCGTCCTCGTCAACACCTGCAGCTTCAGCTGCAAGGCCAAGTCCAGGAACAAGGACCTCATCTCACAGAGCAGAGACAGGTCTGCCCTTAGAGCTGGATGACCAGATGCCCTGGTCTGCCTGGAACCGGCCCACTTCACAGCGCTGTCCTGGTGTGACCAACAGAAGCCCCTTTCCTAGGTGTCTCAGTCTGGGCAACAAACTACCCTGTAACCCTTCTTCCAGGGCACACTGTTCCCAGAGAGAACAAAGCAGCAGGCCTGGCATGCTTCCGCAGAGCACTTTATGCCACAGACTTTAAAATGAAACTCGTGTGCAATTATGTCTAATTTGGCCCCTTCTGGTGACATGCCAGCTGACCGAAATTCTGCTCCCGGGAAATGAGACTGGACACCAGTGAAGGGAACCTGGAACTGAGCAGACATGCTGCATGCTGTAAGCTTGTGACTTGAAGGGGGGGGGGGAGAGAGAGAGAAAGAGAGAGAGAGATTGGCACTGAGCATGGGAAACCCCACTTAGAATTGGACCCATGAAGTTAGCTGCCCAAGAATTCCAGTTCAAATTCAGCCCATCCTCCAAGTGCCGACCCCAGCACACATGAAAGCCTCACAGTTCTGCCTGGTGCACAGCCGCTGACTTGCGGGGCATGGATGGGCTTCAGGAATTCCTAAGCTTGGAATTTCCAAGCTTGGAAAAAGTAGTAGAAAAGCCAGGCCAGCAAGCTGATCTCAGTGCTCCACCCCATCACAGGGCCCAGCGCTACCTGAGCGCCCACAGCCTCAGGAAGCGAGGTCCCACTGGCCCGGAGAGAGCAGCTCTCACAATCAGAAGGAGTAATATGAACATGACGGTGCCTTTTTGTCTTTCAGTGATTTTTTCCAGATCTGCCTGGGAAAAACGAAGTCTGCAGAACAGGAAACATCAGTCCCTCAAGAACAACTGTGAACAATTCCATGAATTTCCTTCCAGGCTTCCCCCCACTCAGTTTAAGTTCTCTCTTCCCCAACAGAGTATCCTGCTTTTTCACTTTATTATATAAGCATTTCTCCATATCATTATAAGCCAGTCTGTTTATTTTCACTCGTGACTGTGGTTCTCCAATAGCAATGTTAACAGCTGTTTGTTATTGGGACTTCAAAAGTTTATGCATAGCAGAAGGTAGTAAATAAAGGGTATGGAGAAGAAAAAGGAACCCGAGTAATAAAATTTTAATGAAGAATCCATCTCCCAAAATAGAGTGGGTAACCAGTGCTGGGAGTTTTGAGGCCCTCCAGCTATTCTGCTGCAATAAGCTCCGTGAACTGCCTGGGGCCTTCCAACCTGGCCCTGCCACAAAGCCAGTGGCCAGTGCAGTAAAGAAAGGGCTGGATGACTGGGGCTGAGGAGAAAGGAACAAGCCACGCAAGACTGGAGGGACTCTTGGATATCTACGGCATCCTCACCTTCGGTGGCAGTCAAGTCACCAGGCTCCCCAACCGGCCCTGCTGCCCCCCTCTTTGCAGACCTCCTCCTCTCCACACTCCCAGCATTCTCTCAGTGCCAGGCAGAGCGAGGTCCTCTGCATTCACAACGCAGTCACTTTGGTTCCCTGGAGAGGAAGCCTGAGCGGAGTGGCAGCCAATGACAGCAGCTGTGGCCTCTGTGCCATGCTCCCCACTGGAAGCCCAGCCTCTAGAGGGAAGAGCGCAGCCTGCACCGCACATTCACACAACGAGGGCCGCTTATGTCTCACTTCCTTCCTATACAGCTTTGAAGAGGTTTACAAAGACGTCTGTCTTATAGCAGGAAAGATTTATAAACATAAAGAAATTAGGTAAAGGGGAAATAGACTAGAACAAGAAAGGAAGAGAGGGTATGTACATTCTAAGCTACATTCCCGACTTTCACAGAATCTACAGTGAAGTTCCAGATCTGGGGCTATGCTTTGTATAAGCCCAAACAAAACTTTAAAAAATGAATGTTCATAAATGTAAGATACGGTTGTGGCTCAGAAAGTCCTGCTACTACCGTGTTGGTGACGTCTCCACTGTCCAGCCCCAACTTTCATTTATTTATTTATTTAGTGTGTGGCCAGCTCAGCCCACCAGGGGGCGGGTGGGCCAGCATGTGGTGCTGGGGGATTGAACCGAGGTCTCTGTGCTTTACTTGAGCTTAGCTTGTTCTAAGTAGGTGCTTTAGACCACTGAGCCATCTCACCAGCCCCAGCCCCAACTTTCAAAGGAGTCTGTCTTCTGCCTTACTGTTGGCTAAAACTGCCGGAGCTGGGTCGGACACTGCTCTAGAAAGGGCCACGCACCGCCCAGCTCCTTGTCTTCCCAAAGGCTACTGTCATGGAGAGCCCGCCGGTCCTCGCTCACCTCGACGAGAGGACAGAACGCACATGCGCACTCACGCTCTCCCGTGCTCTCTGTTAAGAGCCCGCCCGTTCCAGCCATCTCCTGACGTTCCTTACGGTGCTACCTTCCGCTACATGCTGCGCGACCCTTTCTTCTTTCCTGTTTCTATGACGATTTCTCAGCCTTGGTGATCTAATTGCAATCCTGCTGAGTCGACACTGTTCATGGTCAGCCAGAGTTGCTGGGCCAAGAATCTAGGATCTCAAGAAATTTTCCTTCTCCCAAATGTAACAGCCACCCAAGGTTGAAGAATGATATTTGTAATGACAGGAAACTGAAATGATGGTTAAATGCTTGACCCATAAGACAGAGACCAAGTACCCGAGGCTGACATTTTGACATTGACTTTTGCTCAACAGGTGTGTTTGGCATAACACCTGGCATCACCCTGTCCATGTTCAAATTCTTACTCCGCCACTACTTGCTGTTTCGGAGGCAAGTGACCTAGCCTGTCTATGCCTCAGTTTTCCCACCTATAAAATGGGGATAATGTTACTGTTATGGTTGACTCATTATGTCAACTTGAGAAGTTTAGAAGTTCAACTAAGCAATTCAGCAGGGAGCCAGGGTCCTCGCTTGATAAACATCCTCAGCTTGTACAAGAGGAGGTCATGGAGTGGGTGTGAATGCTACACCCTCCCGAGGACAGGAAGCCTACATGCAACATCAAGGGGAAAAGGAAGCCTGCTCCCCCTTTTGCTCTTGTTGCTGCTGTCTTCTGTCACCTTGAGCTGTTGTCCCTCACCATGCCACCCTGCCTTGGTGCCAGCTGAGGATGGACGGAAACCTCCACAAGCTGTGAGCTAAACAAACCTATCTATCCTTAATCCTGGATGTCGGTATTTTGTCTCAGCAACACCAGAAAAGTTAACTAAGACAGTTACCCATCTCAGAGGGTTGTTCAGAGGATTAAACTGGGTGATTCCTAACAAGTGCTTAGAAGCGAATAAAGCATCATGAGAGGCTAAAATGCAAGCAGTGGTAGAAACTAGTCTTGCCCTGTTAGAACTGTGTACACGTGCCGCTCTCACAGCCGGTCTCCTCTTACCAGACACAAAGCAGCTGTCCCAGGCTGCTTAATATACAACGAAACAGACCTGAGACCTGGGTTGAGAGGACAGTCTTCCACTGAAGCAGGATTTTGAATTATAGAATTATTTGGCTTTCCTGCAGGTCCCCCTGCCCTGTTTTTTCTGTTAAGTAACCCTGAGAACCTCACCTACTGCACTTAGCACAAACTCCAAACTAATCATTACCGGACCACAGCTTGGTTCCATGGAGTTAAGACTTGATCTTGTAATCCTCAGATCACTTCTAACCCAGCAGTGGAAGAATGATCAGCCTTCAAAATCCGCAGGCTGCTGGGTGTAATCCCAGTCAGAGGCTGAGGCAGAAAGACTGCCTGGAGTTTGAGGTTGGTCTGGGCTACACAGCGAGTTCAAGGCCAGCCTGATCTATGTAGCAAGATCCTGGCTCAAAATAAAAGAAAAAAAATAAAAAGAAAGAAAGAAAACAACACAGCAGACTGCCCAACCCTAGATTCATGTTAGCCAAAGCATAAGAAAGCCTGACTTCTCCCCACCTCCTTGCTTAACCTCTCACCTTGTAGGCTTGGCAATATATAAGAACTATGGGGCCATGGAGATAGCGCAGCAGACTAAGCACCTGCCTAGACAAGCACAAGCACTTGGGTTCAATCCCCAGCACCACATGCCATGTCAGCCCCATCCCAGACACACCAAGCTGGCCACCAAGACTGGGCATGGTGGTGCTTGCCTGTAATCCCAGTTCTGGGGAGGCTGAAATAGGAAGATCACTATGAGTCCAAGCTGTGTAATAAGACCCTGTACCAAATGTAAAAAAA
>NW_004524753.1:4483016-4504072 GCF_000260255.1 Octodon degus | reverse complement strand
GCCAGTCTTCCAAATTCAGAGGCACTTCCTCCTTCATGGCTTTCTCCAATGCGTGCCATTAAACAGTGAGGGCTAATGGCAAGTGCTGCAAAAAATGCTCATCAGCAGATTAATGGATAGGCTCAGATGGCACGTGGACATGGACACACACGAAGGGATCCTAATCTGCCTTAAGAAGGAAGGAAATACTAACACGTGCTACAATTTAGATGAACCCCAAAGGCAGGTTACCTGAGGCAAACCACACCCAGAAGACAAGTGCTGTGTGGCCCAGTCCATCCAAATGGAGAGTAGAGGGTGGGGGCCAGGCCATGAGTGGAGGAAGAAATGGGAAGTAGGAGAGCTTCAGCCTGGGAAAAGGAAAAGGTCCCACAGAAGGATGAAGATGGTATGACACACGATATACTGCTAGTGTCACAGGCTTGCCCAAAAAGTGGTTTAAGTGGTCCTTCCATGTTATGTCTATTTCACCACAATAAAATAGATACACAGAGTTGGGGATTTTAATTAAGTCAATACATTTCAAACCTTGGCTGTACACTGCAATCTCAACTATTTAAAATACCTGCTCACCCCTGGTAGTGGGAGGTGGGACACTGCTGTAGCTCATCTGGAAGGACCAGGCCAGCAGCCCACAGGGGCTCCCACCAAGCAGTGGCTGCCTCACTCGCACTCACAGGGAGGCTGCCCTGCCCTCTACCATCCTCTGCTTCTCCTTTGCAAAGCTCCAATATCTCAGCTTCATGTAGAAATGATCTCCTGTCACCCCAACACGGGAGTCAGGTGTCACACACACAAGAAGATCTCAAGTTCAAGTCCAGCCTGGGTGATGTAACAAGACCCTGTCTTAAAACTTAGAAATTGAAAAAGGTCAAGAATATAGCTCATTGCAAAGGCCCTGGCCTCAACCAAAAGCAGGAAAGAAGGATAGCAGAGAAGTAGGAATGGAGGAAAGGAGAAAAGGAAGGGTGGCAGGAAAAGGAAGGGAAAGGAAGGAGGGAATCTCTACTGACAGGAGCAGAGAGAGAACGGCCTCCCCAAACGTCACTCCCACTCTTAGAAATGGAGATGCCCCCGGGCAGCATGGGGCTCCTTTAGAGACATGTCCCTACTGCACAGGGTCAAAGGAGCAACTCTGGGACAGGCTTTTAGTGTTCAGACCCCTAATCTGTATGCTTCCCAGTAAGAGAAAGGTTCAGATGGACAAGGAGAATCTGGCCAAAGGATTTAGATTTAGAAATACTATGGGCCATAAATACTGCTGCCAAAAGATAAAGTTTTGCCTTGTCGAGCTAGAGGGAGAAGAAAAAAAATGTCACTTCAGACATGGGTCCAAAAACAGTGTATATCACAAAAGTAAGGTGGCACTGGCTTTGAGGCAGATGATTAAAGAATAAATCCTTCTCAACACAATAAATCTGTACCAAAAAATGATTCAAATCTGTTTCAAACTCACTCCATCACCACCACCCACATGCACACTCGAGAAGCATTCACAGCAAACCCTTGTACCTCACACACCTTTGGTTTTCTTTGGAGGGAGGATCATTGGTTTGTTTTGTTTTTTTTTGAGGCAGGTTCTTGTTATGTTGTCCAGGTTGATCTTGAACTCACTGAAATCTCCCTGCCTCAGCCTCAGCCAAGTACTGAGATTACAGGCATGTGTCACCACAACCAAGTCCTCACACACCTTTGGAAATAAGTATAAACCCATTTTTCAGATGTAGAAGGGGGCTCAGAGTCACACCCAATGGTACCCAGTAAACAGCACCTCAATTAAGTCTTCAGATGCTTGCTGCCACCCTTAGTGACAAAGTGACTCTTGCCTCTCCCTGTTTAGGGGTGACAGTACTACCAGTACTATCTCATTTTACAACAAAATGCAGGACCAAGAACACCTTCCAAAAGGCCAAAAAATCTAATCTACTTTTCCTAGTGTGGTGCCACATGCTTATAATCCTAGCCCTCTGGAGGCTGAGGCAGGAGGATCAGGAGTTCCAGGCCAGCCTGCAGGACATTGTGAGTTCAAGCCCAATCTAAACTGTACAGTGAGAACCTGTCTCTAAAAAGCAAAACAACTCACTGACCTTGGTCCACCTCTCCACTGTTCACGGATGTCTTGCTCTCAATCTGGGTGACTAAGGCAGCAAACGCATGCTCCCAAGCTCCCTGGATCCTGTGACGGCCTTGGTCACACCTGAACCCCAAAGGCATGTGGTCAGCCAGCCCAGAGCCAATGAGGAGTCTGGAGTGAACATGCAGCCCTGTGGGGGCCACCACTTCCTCGGTCCTGGAATGCGCTCTCCAAGGCCGGCCAGCATCTCATGGTTCACGTCAGCAACACGCATTCTACTGGAGATACCAATTAATTCCCATTCATGCCTGCTTTTCCCAGATCAGTTTCCTACATGTTTTCTCTTTACAAATTTTAAAAATGTTGAATAGCTACTACTTCCACAGATTGTTTTTTCTGTCACCACTGCTAGTTTCACTTTGCTGATGATTATGTTTTTAACCCAACCTTTTATCATCTCTGGCCCAACTACAATTCCACTCATGTCCACCACAGATTTCTAGGCCTCTCAATGCCCCTGTCACTCCGTCCCTCACACACCTGAGAAAGAGGATTTCCTCCATTGCCTCCCTGCTTGACACAACTGTTTTTTAAGCTCTAATTCTCTTAAGGCAGAAATAGTAGCTAACTCTATCTTGAGCAGCAAAGGACAGCTATTATACCTTTTCTAACCTTAGAAACTTGTGTATAGTAGAAAGTTTGAGGAGAAAAAGAAAATATTAACCCTTCACTTTATAACCCAGAAAGAACTGCTGTTGACACATTGACCTCCATAGCTGGCATTCGAATTCAGCATCGGTCGTGTTACAGTTTGTGTCTAGATGTCCCCACCCCCAAGCCTCATGCAGTTTTAGACAGGGCTTTTTCAGAGATAGCTGAATCTAGAGTTTGTGATTGATTCATGGCTCAGTGCTGGGACTGAGGATGTTGGGAATAAGGATGGAGGATTGCTGGACCAGTCCACTGATTGGATAGCATCTCTCTAATCCCAGCAGTCTGGACAAGATAAAAGGGGCAGAAAGAGGCTTGTTTCTCCTGTTTAGCTCTTGGAGATTTTGATATCTTCTGTCACCGTGAGCTGTTTCCCCTCTGCCACACGACCTTGCCTTTGAGTCCACTGACTATGGACTGAAACCTCCACAAACTATGAGCTAAATAAACCTTTTCTTCTTTAACCTTGGGTGTTGGGTATTTTGTCTCACCAGTGAGAGAAAAGTAACAAAGACAGGCCATAAGACACAATCTTGACACTCGTTAATTTTATTATTATTCTATTTTATCTGTTTTTATTGGGTTAATCAATATGGTATAGTATTTTTAAAATACACCTTTGCTTTATTTTTAAACATTAATACATAATTTTGAAAAAAAACTATTTTAAATGCTATTCCCAGGGCTGACAAGATAGCTCAGTGGACTAAAGCACCTGTTTAGGCAAGCTTAAGCAAGCGCAGGGTTCGATCCCCACCACTACATGCCGTGCCAGCCCCACCCTCCAGGGTGCATTGAGCTGGCCACAGAATTTGGGGGTGTGGTGGTGTATGCCTATAATCCCAGTACTCGGGAGGCTGAAAACAGAAGGATCACTACAAGTCCGGGCTTCTAGCGAGACCCTGCAACAACCAAGTACATTACAAAAAAAAAAAAAAAAAAAAAAAAAAAAAATCCAAAAAGCAAACAAACAAAAACCTGTTCTCACCCTTGCCCTCATTCCACACCCCAAAGTCAATCTCTAAAAAACGTTTCCTAGAAATATTCCCACATACCCAGTAAGTACACCACTTCTTGTTGGTGGCTAGATCTTGTTTGTCCTACTTAACCGATCAAAGGTACACATTTTCAGAGATTTCAGAACTATGACATAGAAGCACATAATAAGTTTCATTTCTTTCTCAGAGTTCAACTCATCAAACACCAAGTTACGACCAGAGGTAGAGTACAGATATCAGCACCCTGCTCCAACTGCCGGCCAACTCAAACTAACACTAGCAAATCTATGGAGAATTATGATTGGTGCTCTTAAATCTATGAGAAAGAGGGGTTTGAGGTGAGCCCCAGAATCAATGGCAAAGCAAGGACAAGAATTCCATGACCTGATTTTTGGGGAGAAAGTTTCATCTTTCTATATTCTTTTAAAATAAATGTTTTGATTTGGAAAATGAAATTCATTAGTAAATACAGAATAAAAGCAAGAGTGTATTTGTACAGGCTCTATAACCATCTCTTGGACAAACTTTCCACAAATTCAAAATTCAACAGGGAAGCTGACTGTCACAGTTGTACCTAGAAGAATATATCCCTAAAGTGTCCTCTGCTCAGAGACAGGGCTTTGGGAAGGTGGCTGGACCATGGGGCATGTTACTCTTCAGTAGAAGTATCCACTGAAGAGTTCAGAGCTGCCTGGGCTGTTGCAAGGTGGGACTGGCACAGGCCCCTACAGGAACAGGAGAGCGGGGAAGGTGATAATGGATTATATGAAATCACTGAAATAAGGAAAAGTCTGGCAGGCAGAGGAAGGTGGGAGAAAGCAGGCACGTTATGCACGCTCTTGTTCCTCACTTGAGCTTCATTGGGCCCTGAGCCTCACTGAGCCTTGAGCCTCACTGAGCCTCACTCAGGCTTTGCCACCCTCCTAGGGCTGTGAGCCTTGGGCGATCAGGTGAAGCTAGTGATCCTCCCCTCCCCCACCCCCTCCTCCTTCCTACACTCACAAGCCTGGCTGACCAGGCAGCTAGCCAACTCAGGTGGCGAAGTCACCCTGTAACTCCTTCCCTTCCAGGTGGTCTTCAACTCTGGAGCAGTGATCAACTTTACCTTCAAAGTCTTCTTGAGATGTGAGGATGCATGGGAACTTCAGAAAAACTACTACCCACTCGGGCACTGTGGACTCTAGAGAATGGCATGCAACACAGAAATCCAAACTCTCTCCAGCTTCGTTTGGGCCCAGTAAGGATTATGATAGGTTCTTGAAAGAGTAAGTGTACACACTCAGGAATAGTTGATCTCCACTCCAATTAGTAGACTGAGCTGTAGTTCCATAACAATAATTAAACAATTTTCCCATTCTCCAGGGAGAATTTTTTTTTTTTTTTTTTTCTTTTGCAGTACCAGGGATTGAACTCAGGACCCCTGGCAAGCACTTATTCTACTGAGCTATCTCCCTGGCCCCTCCAGGGAGAATGGGGCTGGGATTTTGAAGCCACTTTCTGAAAACCTGAGGAAGAGTTAGGAGCTGGGGAGACACACGGGCGGTGTTGGAGGACCCAGCCCTCACCATCCACGACTTAACAGCCCTGTTGATGCATGCACATTGTGAGTACGGGTCTTCCCACTGAGGAGGAAACTGAGGCACAAACAAATTCAAATAACTCACTCCGGTCCTGTAGGGCAAAGCAGACTTAAATTCAACATTAAGTGTGTAGGGCCAGGGAGATATCTCAGAATACGAGATTGCCTGGCAAGTGCAAGGTCCTGAGTTCAATTCCCAGTACCACAAAAACAAATGAATACACACACACAAAAAAAAAAATGTGTGTGTATGTGTGTGTGTGTGTGTGTGTGTGTGTGTGGCACTTGAAAGCTGTGAGGATTATCTTTAATTTGACAGACAATGAAGGCAAACTACTTGCTTAGACAAACAGGACAGTACAGGCACACTAAGCAAACAGCATGATAATAAGTAGTGATGGTAGTCACTGGGCCTCTTTCAGGGGCCAGGGATGAGGCTATGGCTAGGAAATGAAGTATTTGAAATATATGTGGCTCCCATCCCTGCAAATCAAGTGTACTTATATAGAGATGACTACAAAAGATGTACTAGCATTACTTAAGGCTGAATTCAGATTGCCAGTAAAATACTAAAATTGAGGCAAAAAAATTTTTTAAGGGGTAGAAATTGAACCCAGCATAGCATACTTGCTAAACAATGCTGTCCCAGTTAACATACCACCAGCAACCCCCCGCCCAATAGTTTTTTTTCTTTTTTGTCTTTTTGAGACAAGATCTAACTATGCAGTCTAAGCTGGACTTGAACTCACTTTGTAGCCCAAGCTGGCCTGGAACTCATGGCAAGACCAATCTCAAAGAAAGGAAAATGAACACTGACAAAGGTTCTACAATCTCAGGTACAGGATCTCAGGATAAATCCTGAGGAGATTTGACTGACCTTATCAGATCCAAAAGCTACAACTCTTGTTGCATAGGTCTTGCTTTATCTTGGTCTTAACCATCCAGCAGAAAAGTATAAAAACGAAATATAAGAAGTAAAGCCATGGTGTTATGTTGAGCTGTAGGGGACTCAGGTCAACAATTTCTGATACTGCCAGTCAAGCAGAAGATCCAATACTATTATGGATTGCTGGACTCTTTTAGAATATTTTGCTGAGTTAACATACCTATAATATTCAAATGATGGAACTAAACAAAAAAGGGGATACAGATGAATGTTCATTTTGTATCTGTGTATTCAAAACGGTTAGGATAAATATATAGTTACATTCTCTTAATGAATAGAGAGATTTATTGTAATAGTGTTTGTAAATAGGATATCATGTCTGCATCTTGTACAGCAAATAACCACTAGGAAGAGAGTATGCAGTGTGTTAATTATTGAAACTGTCATACCAATTTGATTTAAAACTGTCTCATTGCTATTTGTCTCTCAAAATTATGGAAAAAAAAGATAAGAAACTGGCAGAAAATGTAAAACAAAAAAAAAAAAAGGAAAATGAACAGGAAGGGTCTCATGTAACAGGTGATTATAAAATGACACTTGAGCTTCACCAGAAGGCCAAGGTATGATGGTGATGATAGAATTAAAGGTGAGACCAGCTAAGCATAGTCGAATCCTCTGAGCCTTACTTATCACACAGCTTCTCGAGTGACAACTGAGGACATAGAGCCATCTATATCAGTGGCTGTGATCCATCTCCAACCTACCTGGGTGGGGACCACTGGGGGTCACTAAATATCCAAGGAAGACCAGGGGTGAAAACTGCCACACTTAACGCAGAGCATGAGGAAAGAAAAGAGAAAGCTCGTCTCTTGCTGATTTGAAGGAGCTGAGAAAGCGCAGATCCTTCAAACTGCTTGCCCTGCTTTAACTGTATAGGTTTTCTGACCTGGTCTCAGAGAGGTCACCCATCCTTAGCAAAACCATGTGGCAGATGTGCCCATCCTAAAGACATTCTGAATCCCAGTGCATGGCCAGGAGACATCTGAGTGGCTAGGAAAGGGCCACCAGAAGCACACAGTCCCAGCCTCCACGCCTCAGAGACAGCTTCCTCCTCACTGCCTGTCCTTGCCCTGGTGTGTCCAAGGGAAAGGTTTTGCTTGCTTGTTTTTCTTTTTAAGAAGACTAGAAGGAAACTTTGCTGAGGGTTGGCTCAAGCAACTCAAGAAAGCTCAAGTTGGCCTTTGCTGCCTGACAGAAAGGAATTCCATGATGTACCTACCTCTTTTTGGTTACCTGCTTCTTGGTACCCAGCCATGTATCAACCCAGGGGCTCAGGATGTAGCTTAGGGGTAGAGCTTTTGCTTAGGCTACAGGCCCTGGGTTTCATCTCCAGTACTACCAAAGGGTGGGAGGAGGATCAATTCCAGCAAACTATAGACCAAACAAACAAATTAAGATGTCTTTCCAACTTTCCTCTGGTCATGCTCAATTTCAGAACCTTCACAAATCCTTTCCACTGCCCCAAGTCCATGGCTCTCACACTATTCCTTCCAGAACTTTCGAGGACACTCATAGGAGTGTCCTCAGCATTACCCCTTAACTCCCAGCTCTCACGTAGGCTGTGACTGGCTTCAGTGTTTCCTCCATCCACCATGCTTTGTACCTGTTACATGCTCAGTAACTTGAAAGAGCTGCAATCTATCGGCCACTGCGTGCCAGGGACCACATGGTAACCTCTGGATGACTGTCACTTCCACCCACCTCTTGAGGAAGAGGAGGAAAGTCCAAGGCTGTCAGGCAGTTCAGAGAAGTCAAAATTCAAGGCCACATCTGTTCAGCGTCACTGCTTTTGCCATTTTCTTGATGCCAGACTCTCCCCCAGAGGGAAAAACAAAACAGAGAAGCAACAGAATGAAGACGCATCAGCTCACTGGTCAGTCACTCACTGTAAGCGTCTGCCTGGTTTGTCATCAAGCCTGGAACTTAAGGCCTGGCTGGTGTACATAATAAAGTGTATCTTCCCAATTATCCTATTTGGAATCATCGACCCGTACACTGCATTATGGGAATAGCTTCTTTTCATGTTAGTGCCTCAGAGACAGAGAGAGGATGGATATCTTTATGTACGCATTTGATGCAGCTTGAAAACTTTCTATAAAAAGCCCATATATTTGTGTGTGCTTTTTTCTTGGGGGAAAATAAGGTAGCAAAATAGACTTAAGAGAACACCATGCACCTATTTTTACAGTAACCTAGCAAAGGCGATGTCTTAATGTATACATTTGAGGCACTTGAATGTACCTTGCAAAAAGCCCATGTATTTGTCTGTGCTTTTCTTGGGGAAAATTAAAACAGCAAAATTGACTTTAAAGAATAATGCATTATTTTTCATTCATTCATTCATTCATTCATTCATTCATTCATTCATTCATGTGTGTGTGTGTGTGTATAGGTGCGCATGTGTGTGCTATTAGAATTGAACCCAGGAAGTAATGAGCTACATCCCCAGCCCTTGCAATTTTATTTTGAGATGGGGACTTGCCAAGTTTTCCAGGCTGGCCTCAAACTTGCAATCCTCCTGCCTCAGCCTTCTGAGTAAGTGAAATTATAGGCACGCACCAACATACCAGACCACACAGTACAGGGTCCAAAGGGCTGCAGGAGTCTGCCCTTGATAAAACACCACAACACAATTCAAAGTGGTTAGGATAGATATATAGTTGCATTCTCTTAATGAATAGAATGATTTGTTCTAATGGTGTTTGTAAATAGGATCTCAAGTTCGAATCTTGTACAGCAATTAACCACTAAGAAGAATATATGCAGTGTATTATTTGTTGAAACTGTACTTCTGATTTGATTTGAAACTGTCTCATTGCTATCTATTTATCAATAAAATTTTGAAAAAAAAAGAACTTAGAACAGCAAAAACATTAGAAGATTAAAAAAAAAAAAAACACAACACACTGTTGAAAGAGACAGAAAACAGGGGTGAATCACCATGACTCAGATACAGCAAACTGGTACCCACTGATGAGGTAAGAAAGTTTCTGGTTCTGACCACAGCTTCAAGAGCTCCTTTGACCAGCTGTACAGATGGGAGACCTTGACACGGTGTCATGGATTTCAGTGTCTTGTGCAAATGACCTTCTCAAGGTCATTAGGATTAAAGTGCCCAGCGGTAAGATATACCTCAGCCTATCAAGTCAGAAGCTGAATGGTCTTCACTTCTCTTTTAGTTACCATAAGGACTGGCAAACATTTGTTCTCTTCATACATGAGTCTTTTAAATAAAAAGTGCTAGGAGCTGGAGAGATAGCTCGACAGTATAAGCATCTGCCTGGCAAATGCAAGGTCTCGAGTTCGATCCCTGGTAGGCACATGCCATGGTGGCCTGGAACCCTGGGTGCACCGTGCTGGCCACAGAAACTGGGCGTGGTGGTGCACGTCTGTAATCACAGTTTTGGGGAAGCTGAGACAGGAAGATCATTATGAGTCTGAACTGTGTAGTAAGTCCCAGAATCAAAATAAGTAAATAGAGCTGTTGAAAAGCTTTTGGACAGCTGGGCATAATGGTGCGCACTTGTGATCTTGGCCCATAGAGAGGCTGAGGCAGGAGGATCTCTACAAGTTCAAGTACACAGTGAATTTAGGCCAGCCTCAGCAACATAGCAATGCCCTATCTCAAAAAACCCTCCCAAAAAAGCTTAGGGAAGCCTAGGGATAACAGACCCTCACTTTGATTCCCAAGACTGGAAAAGAAAAAATAAAGAGAAAGAGCGAGAAAGAGTTTGTGGAGTAGGACAGTAAGGGGCAACAGAAAATCAAGGGTTTCCTCGATAAAAAGGGGTTAGCAAACACACTAAATAACACTAACTCTTAAAACAAACTTGGTATTACAAGCTTAAACTCTCCCAAACAAGTCATTTTGGCTAACGGTGTGTGTAATTAAAGTTAAAAGCATACTAAAATAACACTTTAGCTGTTGACCTTAAAGATCCTCTTGGAAAGCTGGAGCAGAACACCAGTACCCAGGCAGTGCTCTGACCCTGCCACAACAGTCACAGCACCCAGGAGCACCGCAGACGTTCTTCAGGGCTCCTTGGGGTGCTAAGCCAGGGAGACCCCAGCCAGCAAAAGGGTGCAAACATGCCCCGAGGGCCTGTTCTACACAACTGCGTTTAGCTAGGTCAGAATGTAAGCTTCACCTCAGGCTGGAAGTCACAAAGAAATAAAACTTAGCTGGATTCACCAACTCCATACTATAGCTATCAAGTCATTCAGAAACCTAGCTATTCAGGCAAGCACATCACTCCAAAACTGATAGCATTAACCAGACTCTTCCCCCAACACACACACACACACACACACACACACACACAGCTATTATTTATTTATTTATCAAGACAGGTTTTCACTAATTGCAGTTCAGGCTGGCCTAGAGTTCACTAGGTAGCCCAGGCTGGTCTTGAACTCGCAGTGATCCTCCTGCCTCAGCCTCCCAAGTGCTGGGATTACAGGTGTGTGCCACCACACCCAGCTCATGCTGCAGTTTTTAAAAGAAGCAAACAGTAAAACGTTGCCCACTATAATTTTTTAATGTTCCAAGCATAACCAGTAAATACAGTGAATGCATAACTCCTCCTCTTTGTTATGAACACACTAAGCCAATCCTTCTTGCTGCCCTCTGAAGCAGTTCTGGCTGCTTTGATGTCCTATATCTATATAAAACATTGGCGTTTTCATGATCATTTTGACACTGGGGAACAGATTCAGTGTCTGAGGTAGATGAGGACACCATGTTGTCGCGAGCCTGCCTTTCTATGGGGTGGCATTCAGCAGCAACGCTCCCTGTGCTTTTCCTCATATCTCATAGCGACACTCACAAAAGAGAACTTCCAGACCTGCCTCGGACAGTGTTAAGAATGATTAGATCAGTGTGTTCAAAGTGGGGGAGAATGTTTTGAGGCAGATTAATGGTCATGTGTACTTTACTATACTAATTTTTAAAAAATTTGTAATAGTCACTATGTTTTTGACCATGTCTTGTAACTCATGAAAAGGTGTCCCATTTTGCATAGTAAAAATCAACAGATTGGCTGAGGAGCTAGCTCAGTGTTCTAATTGCCTGCCTAAGAAGCACAAGGACGGGGATTTGAACCCCGGTACTGCATGCCATGCTGGCCCCGTACCATGTGCCAACAAAACAGGGCATGGTGGCACATGCTTGTAATCCCAGCACTGGAGAGGCTAAGACAGGAGGATCACTACTAGTCTGAGCTGCACATTGAGACTCTGTACCAAATACATAAATTAAAAAAAAAAGAAACCCACAGCTTTTGTCATATGCACGGCCCTTAGCAATCCACAGTGACACTTAAAATATTGAGTGAGTTCTCTGTGCTGAATGAAATCATCTATCTATAGTCCAGGATATAGCTCAGGGGCACAGTGCCTGCCTGGCAAGTGCAAGGTCCTGAGTTCAATTCCTAGTGCCTGCCCCCAAGAGATCATCTGTCTAGTCACAAAGGTCTTTGGCTTTTTCTCCTTCAATGAAAAGCATAAAACCCAGTGACACACACATCTACACAGGTGCTTAAAACTTACAGTGCTCCTGCACCAGCCTCCTGAGCAGGCTTACAAGAGTTTCAGTCATACCTGCTACTCCAGCCTCATTAGCCTTTTTAACTCTCAAGTCTTTTATTCTAGGGGCCAGGGAGATTGCTCAGTAGAATATGCACTTGCCTGGAAAGTGCAAGGTCCTGAGTTCAATCCCTGCTATGGCAAAGAAAGAACTTCTGCCACATTTTGGTGGCAGTGTGTATTCAGAGCTGACTGGGCACAAACATCACAGTTCACCAGAAGTTCTTTGCAAGTCATACCTAAGCAGAAGTGTCACTAAAATTAGATTTTGAAGAGCCAGGAATGGTCATGTAAGCCTGTAATCCCAGCACTCAGGAGACTGAGGCAGGAGGATGGCAAGTTGAAAGCCAGCCTGGGCTACACAGCAAGGCCCTGTCTCAAAAGTAAATAAATAAATACATTTGGTTTTGAGGGTAGAAAACCACTGTAGGTCTCCATAATAGCTCTCCTCTCTCCCTTCTCCCACTTCTCCCAGCACTGCATCACTGTGTTGGTAGAATATTGACATTGTATCAATGTCACACTATGTGATTTCCCAGGTCACAGGAGACATGGCCAACAATAGCAAAGAATTAAATGGAAAGTGGCCTATGTAATTTTAATTCAATGCTGTCATGAATCAGGATGCCTGCAGCAATCTTGCCTGTCAGAAATCTGAGAAGGCTTGTCGTTCTAATGCAGAACTCATTGAGAAATCCCCCAAGCACAACTTCCTATGTGGTATTTTACAGGACATGCAGCCTGGCAGGGAGAAGAGCAATCCAAACAGCCTGAGCCACGTGAATTCAGTTATTTCATATAAGAATCAGTGAATGCAAAGATCATTCAGGAAGGTAGAGGCCAGGACCAGAGCCTACCCAAGAACAAGTATAATAGCTTAATTTAAACCACCAAAAAGTTGTTTTAAAAGCTCAGTCTCAAACATGCTCAGAACACTCAGCAAGTGGCACTGAAATGACAGTTTTTCAGTGCTGTAAGTATTGGGACTAAAGCTTCTTTGGTACAGTCAGAGGTTTTGCTGAACCTGCACTTACTGACCAAACTAATAAACAAGGAAAACCACACCTCCTGTGATGTAACAAGGCAAGGACACTTGCTGTCACCCTTCCGTCCTGGCCTGCCAAGGGTGGCCAACACTGGTCCCAGTCTCACGTGGACAAGAGGCCCAGCAGGCCACCAACAAGCAGGAAAAGTATGATATCCCACACCACCCCTTCAGCGTGACCGCTCCGTGCTAGCAGCTGTCAGTGAACACTATGGTTATTTTGTGAGAGATCATTTTTAAGCACGCTGTGAACATACAGCATTCTCAAACCTGACATGCAAATGCTAAGAATGCTCATTCTCACAGCATAACAGGCCATTCTATTTAGGTCTTCATATTTCGCCGTGGTGACGGGGCCTGGAAACCTAAACGCATACTTTCCCTGTCTGATGAGGTGAAAGAGCGGATGAATGCCAGCCCTTGATGAGCGAGGGAAGGGAAATGCTCCCACGAGGGCGGCCACCCTGCACCCCAGACTGGCCAGGAGAGACCTGTGCGGATTTCACCTGTGCAGCAGGCTTTGGACTCTTAGGATTTTCACCTCTTTGATTTCTTCTTCTAGACTGCGCAGAACTGCAGCCACAGGTTGACTCCATAAAAACCAAGCAAATGCCTCAGGACTGAGGGAAATGCAACGTTCATCCAAGCACCCGTTCGCGTCACTGCAAGTTTTCACTCTGCTTTGCTAATCATGCCAACCATTCCGTAGCAACAAACCATTTTTTTTTTAATGTTTTATTTGCCCAGTTTCCAGCCTTTGTGGTCATCAATTTGTGCAGAGAAGAGACCATGTGTTCTGACAGCTTGTCACACTAAAGGACTTCCACCCAGCTGAGGGTAACACTGCAACCGCCAGAGGAGCCCTGGGCTCCTCCCCGCGCTCCCGGACCTCTGCTATCTGTGTGGTTTACCAAACTGCAAACTGAAGCTGCAAAACCCTAAGTCCTGGTCAACCGCCGCCTAGGGCGCTTACTTAGAGCAGGAGACTGCAAGGCTGTAGCTGGCCCCTCCTCGCTGCCTGACGGGGGAATGGTCACGTGGGAAAAACCAACTTCCACCCGACACTCCATCCCTAGTTGGGGGAGGGGAAAGAAGGGGGCACACAAGTTGACCACTCCTATTTTCAAATGTAGTTCTTGGCCCCACCAAGAATTGCAAAACGCGCGCGCGCGCGCACACACACACACACACACACACACACACCCTACTGCAGGTATCATCAATTTGAACCAAACCTCGGCACCTCTGTCCCCAAGGCCAGCCTATGCAGAAGATTAACATGTGATCCTGCACTATGGGTTCGAGGACAGGACCAAGCCTACAGAAAGAGGGCCAGCTTTCTGTTTGTTTTAAAGGAAATACTTCCTGGCACATGTTTAGGACTCTGAACTCTGCACATGAAGCCACGTGGTTGTGCTAATCTCCAGCTCCATCTACTTGCGATCAGCCAAAGCAACCTCGCTCTGGGGGCAGCCCCTGGCGGGGTAACTGGCACCATCCCGTCCAAGTCACGCGGGCCACAGGGCCTCTGACCACACGCGGAGTGGGGGTGGGGGAGGGAGGTGTCCTTTTTCGGTTGGGGCAGGAAGAGACGCTCACCTGTGGGACCTGAACTGGCCCCGGCCGGCCAGGTGAAGGCCTGAGAACAGGACAGGAGGAGACGCCTGCCGTTCCGGAACATCCGCCTTCAACACTAGCTGTGTGTGTGCGCGCTGGCAACCTACAGGAGGTGCCCACCTGTAGCCACAGCAAACAAACTTTCCGCCCCTCCTGTTTCGGATGCACCGGGTCCCAGACGCCACCCCCTGGCCCGAGCGGGCAGCGACCAGAGCTCCGCAGGCTCCTCACCTGATACCCCTCAACTCCTAGCCTGGTCCACCCAGGACCCCGCGCCTGCTGGGGTGCACCGGTCCGAGCTGCCCGCAATGGACTCGCAGTCTACAGAGAAGCGCGGGAAGACGCCGCGCTCTGCCCTCTGCAACTCCAGCCCCCAACTTCGCCAGCCACGGTGTAGCCGCCACAGCTGCCTTTCCGCTCCCCGCCCCGCGCGCCCCCGCGCCCTCGGCCTCCCCAGCTTGCTCCGGGGGAGGGGGCTTCCCCATATCCGCAGATAGCACGGGCCCCTGGGCACTTACAGCCGTAGCGCGGTCGCTGCAGCGACGGCGGCTCTTCGTGCGGCATCCTGCGCGGCTCCGGGGGCCCTCCAGGGGCGCGCCCCCCGCGGCTCCCCTCGTTAGCCAGGCTGGCGGGCTCTGCGCCCCGCCGGCGCGCTCCGATCTCCCTGCCGTCCACGCCGGGACCGTGCTGCCTAGCCGGGCCCGCTGTCCCCGCGCGCAGACGCCGAGCACAGCGACTCTGCTCCGCGCCGCCGCCGCCGCCGCCGCCGCCTCCGGGACAGGTTTCCTTTCTCCTGCAGCCCGGCCCCGTTATCCAGCGCGGGCGAGCGCCGCGCGGTGCAGCGACCCCTACCGCGCCCCGGGAACAGCGCCACGGGACCGCCCAGCCGGTAGGGGGAGGAAGGGGCGCCCGAGCGTTGGAGGGTGGAAGTGCACCCACGCCGGGACAAGCGAGAAAACCGCAGAGGACTGCCCCGTCGCCCGGGTGTTGCTCAGTGACAAGGGGCAAACAGCGCAGTTCCTTTCCCTTTGGGGAGATAGAGCTGACTGTTTTACTTTTTTTTTTTCTTCTCTTCAAAAGTTGCTTCTGTGACCTTTTCCCCTCCTACCAAATCGGGGGTTCCCTTGTAGTGACCCACACGAAGTGTACCTGTGCACTCTTGCTGGATGAGAAAGATAAACGCTGCCTAACGACCCCTCAGAGCGCTGCCCAACTGGGTCTCAGGCCCAGGTCGCAGAGCTCAGCCCCAGCTGGCGTCTCACAGCCACACAAACCTTTTCCCACGTAGCCTTCAAGGAAACTCAACAGCAGTCAGTTGCTTTTTAAGAGGTGGAGTTTCGGGTGATCACCGGAAGCTATCTGCCTCTGTGTGGATCTGGAGCAAGGTGGGCCCTTCAGTCTCCATGCCTCCTTTTTTGACCAATGTGGGGGGTTTGGGTGCTTAAAAGACAAACAAACTGAGACAGGAATGACTTAGCAACTGAGAAAGTGTGTTACCACCACGACGTGGTTCTGGGGATAGAACCCAGCTCTTTTGCATTGAACTGAAGTGTATCTTCAGCCCTTTTGAATTTATTTTTTAAATATTGAGACAGGATCTGGGACAGGTTGTCCGGATTGGACTTAAACTTGAGATCCTCCTCCTCGGCCTCTCAGAGTGCAAGCCTGGCTGAATCTGTGCTTCTAACAAGCTGCCCTGTGAAGCTAACACAGGTCTCTCTGGCTTTGAGTGGTTCTGCCAGTAGAAGGGCCCATGGGATTAATCTGGACTGGGAAATCTCATTCATATGGAGCAGCAAGATGATTCTCTGTTCTTTTTCCTGGAGACATTAGATTCTCATCCTGTTGGCAGAGCAAGATGGGAGGGGGCTCTTCCTCCAAAAACCACACAGTTATAAGGGCAACTCAGAAGCGAAGCAGCTGCGTTTTGAAGGCTGCCTGGAGTCAGTCAGCGTTCGGGAGAGAAGGCCAAGGGGAAAAAGTTTGTCTGTGTGCAGAGGTGCTGCGTTGGAGGCTGTCTCAACTCTGCTCCATCTTTTGGGCCACTCCCAGTTACTAGTAAGGTAGTCCCTCTGCACACACCAGGGTTCAGTCTGAGTGTGTGAAGTCCACAAATAACTTCAGAGTCTAAGTATTTAGAGAAGAAATAAAATCACTGTGAATGACAGTGGAGAAGAACAGGGACAGATCTGAGGACCATTTTGAAAACCTGGCAAGAGTTGGGTGGACAGGAGCCAGGCAGGGGCAAGAGAGGAGACTGAGAAGCTGTTGCCAGAGGCAGGGGACTTGCGACGGGGTGTCACTGGAGGAGCATCCGAGAGCTCCTGCAGGTTTTGCACTGGAGCCTAGGGTACAGAGTTTAGGGAAGGTAGACTCTGGAGCAGGCTGCAGGATGGAGTGGAGATGCCGAAAGGGTGCACAAACCCCTACTGGTGGTAGGAGGTGGAGGTTTGAGCCCCAAGAGGTGAGCGGATGGACAGCAGTTCTAAATTCCATCTCTAGCTGACCATCCCTCTGCAATGGCTTGGCAGGTTTCAGAGCTCTGTCACTGTCAGCATCACTGCATGCACTCAGCACGCAAAGGCCAGCCAAAAGGCTGATGCTCCTCTTTCGGCAGTGCTGAGATCTACCTTTGCTGATGGGCCTTCATTCCCTGGGAAATAGTAGAGTCTCACCTAAGCATCTCAGGAGGGAAACTCATGTACAGAATGCTGGGTTATTCTAGGGTTTGACACAGAGAATGATTCCAATAAGTACAGGGCAATATGCCAGCTTATTTTGCCACCTGATTGCTTGGGAAAATAATAAAAAACAAAAGTTGAGAGAGCTAATAAAAACCAAGTTTTTTTAATAAGGGAAGAAAATTTTCTTTCTTTAACATAAAAGGTACAAAATTGGTAGACATGCGAAACAATTTTCAAAGCAATATTTTGTTTAATAATTGTTTTTAAATGGCTGTGGAAGTGCATGGCTGTAATTCCAGCACTCTGGGAAGCTGAGACAGGACAACTGATCAAAAATTCAGCTCAATCTAGCCAATTTAGTGACTTATCAAGACCCTGTCTCAAAACAAATAAAAAAATTTAAAAGCCCTGAGGTTCAATCCCTAGTACCCAAACAGCAAAACAAACAACCACAAAAAAAAAAAACCCTTGTTGTTAAGATGTGTCTCTGAGCCAGCTAGATAGCGCAGCAGATTAAATTGCCTGCTTAGCAGATGCAGGAGCCAGGGTTCAGTCCCTAGAGGGCCCTGCTGGCCCCGCCCCTGCGGTGCACTGAGCTGGTAACTGAGACTGGACATGGTGGCACTCGGCTGTAATCCCAGCACTTGGGAGGCAGAAAAACAGGAAGGATCACTCCAAGTCTGATCTGTATAGTAAGAGCCTGTAGACCTGACACTAAATACATAAAAAACATGCATCTTTTCTTTTGATAGGTTTAAATGAGAATGAATGTTTTTGAAAAATGCAGTTCTTATAATAATAAAAGAATATTTATTCTTGGCTAAATATATATTATATTTATTGACTTGCATATGTTGAACCATCCCTGTATCAATGGGATGAATCCCACTTGGTCATGGTGTACACTCTTCTTGATGATTTGCTCCATTCTGTTTGCCAGTATCTTATTGAGGATTTTTGCATCTATGTTCATTAGAGAGATTGGCCTAAAGTTCTCTTTTTTTGGTTGAATCCTTGTCTGGTTTTTGTATCAAAGCAATGCTTATTTCCAGTTTGGAAGTATTGCTTCTCTTTCAACTTCATTAAAGAGTTTGAAAAGTAGTGGCATTAGATCTTCTCGAAATTTCTTTTAGAAATGAGCAGTGAATCTGTTGTGGCCTGGGCTTTTCTTTATTGGCAGGTTATTTTTGTTGTTCTTCATTGTATTTTTTTAAAGTAAAATGAAATTTCAAAACAATAGGAAAGTAATAATGGTTAATATATTGTGTATTGTTATCTTTAAATTAGTTACTCAGATATAGGCATTTAATTGTCTAAACAATGTTAGTACAAACCTTTAATTTCAGTGAACTAAGAGAAATTAGTAGTATAATGATCTTAGTATCATATATATATATATATAGTATTCTCTTCCCTCTTTTCTCTTTTCCTGTATCTGTTTTTCTTTCCTTTAGAACAGTTTCTTCCCGTTTCACAAGATCTACTGTACACTTTGGAACTTATTTCCTCTTTCAGCTTCTCACACTAGGGAGACAATATGCTGTTTCCACATGTGAGTTTGGTTTATTTCATTTATTAGTATGATCTCAAATTGCATTCATTTACCTATAAAACTCTCAAGATTATCCTTCATGATGGCTGATTAGTACTCCATTGTATAAAAAGGCCATATGTTTTTTATCTGTTCTTCATCTGATGGTCATTTGGGTTGTTTCCAAGATCTAGCTATTACAAAGGGTGCTGCTATCAACATGGGTGCACATGTATCATTGTGGTACAATGCTTTCAATTCTGCTAGGAAGATACCCAGAAGGGTAGTAGCTGGGTTGAATGGGACCTCCAATCCTAGTTTTTGCAGGAATCTCCACACTTACTTCCACAGTGTTTGCACCAGTCTACACTCTCACCAACAGTGGAGAAGGGTTCCTTTTCCCCCACAACCTCTCCAGCATTTACTATTGGTTGATTTCTTCATGATAGCCATTCTTTCTGGAGTGAGATAGAATCGTAATGTTGTTTTAATTTGCATCTCTTGCATGGACCAGGGATGTTGAACATTTTTTCATATGTTTATTTTCTGCTTGTATTTCTTCATCTGAGAAGTGTTTATTCATCTCAGATGCCCATTTTTGGTTGGGTTTTATATTTGAGAGGTCTCATTTTTTTTTAGTTCTTTTATTTATATTTTTTTTAGTTCTTTTATTTATATTTTTAACAGTACTCCTCTGTCTGAGGAACAGCTTGAAAACATTTTTTCCTACATTGTGGGCTGCGTCTTTACTCTGTTGGTGGATTTTCTTGCTATGCAAAAGCTTTTTAATAAGATGAGATCCCAGTTTTTGATTCTTTATGGTAGTTCCTCTGTGATTGGGATTTTATTTATAAAGTTTTTTCCTACACCAATGTCTTCAAGAGTTTAATCTATTCTATCTTCCAGCAGATTTAATATATGTTTTAATATTTAGATCTTTGATCCATTTCAAATTTGGCTTAGTATATGATACAGTTATAATCTTCAGCATGTGCAAAGCCAGTTTTTCTAGAACTTTTATTAAAGAATTTATATTTCTTCCATGAATGTGTTTGAAGCCTTTGACAAAGATAAGGTAGCTGAGTACACTGAGTTGTTTCTGCATCTTCTAATCTGTTCCACTGATCTTCAAGTCTGTTTTCTTAGCAGCACCATGCTGTTTTTATCACAGTAGCTTTATAGTATAATTTCAAGTCAAGGATTGTGATGCCCCCTGCTTTGCCTTTGTTACTGAGAATTGCCTTTGCTGCTGTAGGTCTGTCTTTCCTGGATCCAAATGATTTTTAGGATTATTTTCTCTAATCCTGTGGTTATACTGTTGGAATTTTGATCAGAATTGCATTAAATCTGTATAGCACTTTTGGAAGTATGAACATTCTCACTATGTTGGTTCTTTCTACCCAAGCACAAGGGCTATCATCCCCCCCCACTTTTTTTGTACCAGGAATTGAACTCAGGACCTTGCACTTTCTAGACAGGCATATGTGCCACTAAGCTTTATTCCTGGGTCTCCCTTTTCTGATAGCCTTGTCAATCTCCTTTTACAGAATTAAGCTATCTTCAATGTGGAGATTACTTACTCCTTCATTAGACTGATTTTTAGGCTTTTTCTCTTCTTTTTTTTTTTTTTTTAAATTTTTTTTATGTGTGTGTGTGTGTGTGTGTGTGTGTGTGTGTGTGTGGCCAGCTCAGCCCACCAGGGGGCGGGCTGGCTGGCATGTGGTGCTGGGGGATTGAACCGCGATCCCTGTGTTTTTGTAAGCTTGTTCTAAGTAGGTGCTTTAGACCACTGAGCCATCTCTCCAGCCCCATCTCTTCTTTATTTTTAATGCTATTATGAAAAGTGTAATTTCCCTAATGTTTCTCTCAGTGAGTTTGTTATTCATGTACAGGAAAGCTATTAATTTTGAACTGTTGACTTTGTATCCAGCTACACTACTGAATTTATTAAATCTAGCAGTTTTTAGTGGAGTTTTTGAAATCTTCTAAGTAGAGTGTCATTTCATCCACAAACAATAATAATTTAACTTCTTCCTTTCCTAACCTTATTCGTTGTATTTCTTTCTTTTGTGTAATTGTTCTGGCTAAAATTACCAGGACTATGTTGAATAAGAGTAGAGACAGTGGACTTCCTTATCTTGTTCCTAATTTTAGAGTGAAAGCTTTCACTGTTTGTCCAGTTAGTATGATGTTGGTTATTTATTTGTCATAGATGACTTTTATCAGATTGAGGTAAAAACTACCAGTTCCAATTTTTGGTAGGGTTTTTATCAGGAATAAGTGCTGGA
>NW_004524753.1:4480546-4482741 GCF_000260255.1 Octodon degus | reverse complement strand
TGTGTGTGTGTGTGTGTGTGTGTGTGTGGCCAGCTCAGCCCACCAGGGGGCGGGGCTGGCTGGCATGTGGTGCTGGGGGATTGAACCGCGGTCCCTGGGCTTTGCTAAGCTTGTTCTAAGTAGGTGCTTTAGATCACTGAGCCATTTCACCAGCCCCAGGAATGAATTTTAGATTACTGTTTCCCTTTCAATTTCATTGAAGAGTTTGAGAAGTAGTGGTATTAGGTCTTCTCTAAATTTCTTATAGAATTCAGCAGTGAATACATCAGGGCCTGGGTTTTTCTTTGTTGATAGATTTTTAATTATGTCTTCAATTTCATTGATTGATATTGGTTTATTTAGGATTTTTTATATTGTTTTAATTCCACTTTGGTAATTTATATTTATCTCGTAATCTGTCCATTTCTTCTGCATTTTACATCTTATTAGAATACACGTTTTTCAAGTAAGTATAGATAATCTTCTGGATTTCTGCAGGATGCATTGTGATTTCACCCTTTCCATTCTTAATTGGGTGGATTTGAGCCTTGTCTTTTCTTTTTTCTGATAAGGATGATAGGAGCTTGTCCATTTTATTTAATCTTTCAAAGAACCAACTCTTTGATTTGTTGATTATTTGTTTGTTTGTTTGTTTTTTTTTAGTCTCCAGTGCATTAATTTCTGCTCTGATCTTTATAATTTGCTGCCTAAAGAAAGCTTTTGGCTTAGTCTACTTTCCTTTTTTTAGAAGTTTGACATTCGCATTAAGTTGTCCTGATATGGGTATTCACTGCTATAAATTTTCCTCTTACGACTTCTTTCATTGTGTCCCATAAGTTCCAGTATGTTGTATTGTCTTACCATTTACATGTAGAAACTGTCATTTTTTCCTCTGATTTCACCTAGTTGTTGCTCAGTAGGGTGTTATTTGATTTCCATGTGTCTATGAAGTTCTTGTGGTTTGTTTTGCCATTAATTTCCAATTTCATTGTTCTGTGGTCTGATAATATCCATGGGATAATTTCAATTGCCTTGCATTTACTTAAGCACTTTTTATCAGGTAGTATGTGGCTTATTTTGGAGAATGACCTTTGTGCAGCTGAGAAGAATGTGCCTTCCAATGTAGTGGGTTAGAACACTCTGTAGACATCTACTCTACTAAGTCTATTTGTTCAAAAGTTTGGTTCATTCTGGTATTTATTTATTGATTATTTTCTAGTTAATCTAAATGTAGCAGTGGGGTATTAAGGTCTTCCATTACAATTGCATTAATACTTATTTGATTGTTTCATGTTGACTATTATTTGTTTTATATAGTTGGGTTCATTGGCATTTGGTTTATTTATTTATTTATTTATTTATTTATTTATTTATTTTGGCAGAACTGGGGATTGAACTCAGGCCTGTGTGCTTGCCAGGCAAGTACTTATTCCAAGGAGCCATCTCTCCGGCCCCTATATCTTTATAATTGTTATGTCATCCTCTTGGATTGTTCCCTTTACAAGGATGTAGTAACCTTCATCTCTCTAAATCAGTCTTGGCTTGAAATCCATTTTGTCTGCAAATAGAATAGTGACTCGTGCTTTTTTCTGGATTCCTGTCACATGGAATATTGTTTTCTATTCTTTGACTTTCATTTTATGAATTTCTTTTGGAATTACATGTGTTTATTTTATGCAGTGTATTGTTGGATCATGCTTCTTGATCTATTCTGACAGTGTGTTTCTTTTGATTGGTGGACTGAGTCCATTTACACTGACAGTTATAACTGATATGTAGTGACTTGTCCTTGTCATCAGATTATTTTCCTGTTGTTGGTTCACTCCCCCTCCATTTAATTGCTTGCCTTACCTGGTGGATTCATTCCATTGGAGTTCATGGAGTTGTAGTCCTCATTATCTCTTTCTAGAATACTTGAGAATATTTTGGCATGCAATTTGGTGATCATAAATTTCTTCAGTTTTCTTTGTCATGGAAGTACTTTATCTCTCCATCAATTTTGAAAGATAGTTTTGCATGGTATACCAATTTGGGTTGGAGGTTGTTTTCTTCTAACAGTCAGTATTGAGGTCCCCACTGTTTGAAAATACTTCACTCCAAGCTCTCTTTAACTTGACAGTTTGTGTTGAAAAGCTGCCTGTGTTTCAGGTGTTCTTTTCTAGGTGATTTATATTTTTTCTCCAATGGCTTTTTTTTTTTTTTTTTTTTTTTTTACC
>NW_004524753.1:4472980-4479588 GCF_000260255.1 Octodon degus | reverse complement strand
CAGGCCCAGGGATTGGACCCTGATTCCTGCCCCTGCTTGCAGGCACTTTAATCCACTTAGGTATTTGGCTGGCCCTCTGAAAAATCATTTCTGATTTGATCTTTTTCTAAAGGCTCATTCATCTGCCTTGGTGCTTTTGCTGTTCCCATTTCCATGAGTCTAGATGTTTTCAGATTGTTCCCCTTCATCGGCCCCTGGGTTTGCCTTTGGTCACACAGAAGTCTGAGGTTGCATCTTTCTCAGGGGTCTTCTCATTTTCTATTTTTTAAAGTTTAATTCCTGGATTCATGCTTATCAATTGCCTGTGGTGAATAGCTTTATTGCTAGCACTTAGAACATTTAAAAAATGACTACTCAGAGATGTCTTCCAGGTGTAGCTGATTTGAGTCTGTTGCAAGATCTTTCTCTTCAATTTATTCAGGATAAGAATAAATTGGCTGTTTGGCACAACAGCCTATGAGATTATGACGCTTAGGCAATCTCAGTCTCTGTGAACCAGAAAGAATAACTGATGAAAACAATTATTTTGGCTAAAGTGATACAATCAGCAATAACAACAGCATCAAACATGGCCAAGAAAATGGCAAACTGTGCTAACTACTAACTTATCACTTTTAATTGTATGAACTATAGTTGTTGTTATATAAAAACATCTAAAACAAACTAGAAATCATATACAGTAAGTTAAATATTCCTTCAAATGTGGTGATTTTACCCTCAGGGGAGAAAGCTTAAAAGGGGCTCAGGAGAAAGAAATAGAGAAATGGAAGAAGATGAAGAGATTAGAAGCAAGTTTGGAGGACAAAGGAAGGTCACTCCAACTTTGGGAAACTGGTGAAGACCACAGATGAGAAAGAGAGAAGAACAAATTAAAAACAAGAACAGAACAGGAGAATGGCAACAAAAGAAACTAGAAATCATGTCCCTACTCATAAAAACAACAAACAATCAAGAAAGAAGGAACAAACAAATAAAAACAGGACAGAAAAGAAGATGAAGAAAAAAGTCCATGGTATGGCATGTCTCTGCTGTCACTGGTAGACAACTTTGGCAAACAGAGTCCAGATCCGAGGTGATTAATCCTGGAAAGTCAGCTCAGATTTATGGTTGGAGGAGCAGATCATCCCAGCAAGCCTGTGCCTTTACTTCCACTGAAGTTCAGGCTGGCTTCTGGCTGTGAGGGTAGAACCAAATCTGTTCAGCCTGTAACAGTCTGTGTGCCTCTTGCCAGCTTGAACTCAGCCCCGTGGCCTCCTGCCAACTTGAACTCAGATCTGACTTACCCCGTCACTGAGAGCCCCTAGTCAAAACCTACAGCAGTCCTGAGTTCTGAACTCGGTCGGGCCCTTTCCACGATGGCTCCCAGCCAGTCTCCCTCTCCTGGAGGCCATCTGAATTCAAATAACTCGCCAGCCACTGCAATCTGCCGCATCCGCTGTTCTGTTCCACGGTGCATTTCTCTGTGGAGGCCTCCAAGGTCACTGTGTATCTGCACATTCAAGCCCTGCCTCCCACGCAGTGAGTCCAGGCTTGGAGGAAAAGGGTCACCTGCCACCTCCTTCTTCACTGAAGTCACTGTCTACCCTACATGGATTTAAATTCTCACTTTAGATATTTTCTGGGTCCTGGGGACCCGCTTCCCTCCTTCCTCTCTTCCTTGTATTGCTATATTCCTGCATCTGGACAGCAAATCTCAGAGAGGCTGTTTCTCTGCTGCTTACCACTCTGCCATCTTCCTGGAAGTCTAAAAGATTATTTGCAGGGCTGGCCAAGTAGCTCAGTGGATTAAAGCGCCTGCAAGCTGGTGCAGGGGCTGGGGGTTCAATCCCTGAGTTTGCCTGCCAGCCCCATCCCCACTGAGATGGTGACTGAGACTGGGCGTGGTAGCGCACACCTGTAATCCCAGCACTTGGGAGACTTTAAACAGGAAAATCACTATGAATCTGATCTAGTAGTGAGACCCTGAACACCCTGTAGACCCTTCCCTAAAAAATACAGGAATTAAAAAAAAAAGATTATTTGCATTGAGAACGTAAAAAAAAAGAAACAATTCATTTGAATAGTAATGCCAGGTATAGTGGCACATACCTGTAATCCCAGCTACTCAGAAGACTGAGGCAGAAATATTGTAAATTTACAGGCCTGCCTAGGCAGTTTATCAAGACTACCTCAAGCAACAAAAACAAAGACTAGACAACAACAAAAAGAGCTACAACTGTAGTTCAGTTGTAGAGTACCCTTGGGTTCAATCCCCAATACTGGGGGTGGGGGTGGTGGATGGGGAAGGGCTCAATTTTAACATTCCACTTACATTCAAACTGATTTGATTGTGCTCGCTTCGGCAGCACATATACTAAAATTGGAATGATACAGAGAAGATTAGCATGGCCCCTGCGCAAGGATGACACGCAAATTCGCGAAGCGTTCCATATTTTTCATTCTCTTAATGAATAGAGGGATTTGTTCTAATGGTGTTTGTAAATAGTTTATCAAGTCTGCATCTTGTACAGCAATTAACCACTAGGAAGAATGTTTGCAATGTGTTAATTATTGAAACTGTCCTACCAATTTGGTTTGAGACTGTCTCATTGCTATTTGTTTCTCAATAAAATTATGGAAAAATTAATTTAAAAATAAATAAAAATAAAGATGTGCTTCCTAAGCTATAAATTTAAAACTGATTTGATTTTTCAATAACTACTGATCGAGCCAGCCAGATAGCTCAGTGGATTAAAGCACCTGCTCAGGCAGATGCAGGGGACCCCTGGGGTGCACTGAGACAGTGATTGAGACTGGGTGTGGTAGTACGTGCTTGTAATCCCAGCCCTTGGGAGGCTGAAAAACAGGAAGGATCACTAAAAGTCAAATCTGTGTAGTGAGACCCTGTGAACCCTGAACTAAATACATAAAAAAAAAGTACTCTTCATTTTAACATCTATATCCCATGCAGTGCCCAATACCTTCCAAAGTATCACTAGTTGTGACATATGAAGAAATCCGAGGCTTTTTCTGTAAGAGGGTAAACATTTTCCAACTTGTCCCCTGTCCCAGGAAAAGAGACTGAGAAGGAACTGGAACAATGGGGGAGATTTCTGTGTTTCAAAAGGAAATTGTTATAGTCCATCTCAGATTGGGGGGGGAGGGAGAGAGAGAGAGAGAGAGAGAGAGAGAGAGAGAGAGAGAGAGAGAGATCAGAGATAAGTGAAACAACTAGTGTTTCAGTTTTCAAATACAAATGTGGGAGATCAAGGGTCAGAAGAGACAAAACTGTAAAATTGGATTCTTCTTAGCAAGGAAACTGAGGCAAATAGAAGTAGCTTAATTTCCATAACTGTAGAAGGAACAGAGCCCAAACTCACTTGAGACCTCCCAGAGTCTCTGCCTATTGTTTTCTCACTGTATATTTTTTGTGTATATACTAAGAAAAAATGAAATCCTTTTCCACTTCACTCAAGCCTGCGATTTTGAACAACTTTCAAATGTTTTGTGAATTTTAAACAGTAGAGCCTTACAGCAATTCCCCCTTCCTGCTTTAAGGTTAAAGTTCCAAGCGAATCAGTGTTTGGAAAGACCGTATAAACTTTAATCCTAGCAAATTAAATAAAGCCACACACAATTTCTTGATTACTTTCTGCCTTTCATAGTTTAAGAAAGTTAGAGTCCAAATAACTGAGAGAAGGGTCCCTAGGGTCCCTGTAAGTAGAGGCAGAGAAAGCACTGTGTTTGCCAGGGCCATGCACGGAACTCCCATGTGCTGCCCTCCCAGCCCTAGCTCTGCCAGTTTTATCTCTTTCTCCTGCACCAGTTTTTCCAGCTGCAGTTGGCACTGGCATCCATTTAATTCATTTATTCTGAGATGCAGGCTTTTTAAGTGGCACTGGCTGGCCTTGAACTTGGGATCTTCCTGACTCAGCCTCCTGGGACTCTAATTGGGATTCTACGTGCACACCGCTTTTCCTGGCTAGATTCTTTCTTGATTGCCGGTCACCTCCTTCTAGAGTGTGAGCTTCTTGGGTGGTGAGTGTTGGTGCAATTGTTTACTTCCATTTGTGCTCGGGACTTCCAGCAATGCTGAGCATGTGGAAACTGCTCCCTTATTTCACTGTAGAAGTGAATGCACTGAATATCCACACACACCAGTCCCTATACTCAGAAGGGCGGTTCTTTCAGATCTGCGGGAGCGTCAGTGGTAGCAAATGGCAGACAGAGCTGGTGCACCAAGTACACAATTTCTCAGCCCTGGCCTCTTCTGGACATGGAGCTTCTGGCTTCAGCACGGCCAGGCACACGTTTCCTTCTCCTAGGTGAGCACAGGCAGAGCTACCGTTGGTGTCGTCTCAGTGTTCTCACCAACAACTTGGGGCCTGCACTCTCGTGTGGGCCCAAGCACTAATTCTCATTACAGTGACTGAGCATAGCTCAGTAGCTCCTCCTTGATACTATTACGCCACTGAGACAAAATCCGAAAGGTGCTTAGCATCTTTAGTACTGAGAATTAGGCCAAGGTCCCCATACTGAGTTACATCTGCAGTTTTATATATTTATTTATTTATTTTTGAAACAGAATCTTGCTAAACTGTTAATTTCCCAGGCTGGTCTTGAGCTAGTGATGTACCTGTCTCAGACTCTCAGTTTGCTGAGATTACGGGTACACACCACTGCCCTCCTTGCCCGCTCCCTGATTTTTACACTGCCCCTTTGGGAGACCCGATCTTCACTGATCCAGGAGAAACAGACTTGCAGCTGAGAGTCTGGTTATTTTCCAAGAAGCTTCAGGCAATGGAAATCAAAGCACTTATTACATTGACAAAGGCGTTAAAATTTAATATGTGTGAGTGATCAGGAACTCATTCAGTTTGGGGGAGAGTACTTTGAACTGTTGTGTGGAGGAATAGCTCAGCTATGCTTAGTTAAGGTAGAGGCAGACGTTTCCTGAATCCCACGGCTACTAAGATTCCTGAAATCAGCTCCCACACACAGGGGTATGTGTGCACGAGGTTCACTCCAGGCAACCCTGGACCTAGCCACAGCGCCCACGGTGACAGAGTGGGTGAACTGCTGCAGCGTATGAAGCTAAGGTGGGGGTGGGATAGTGCGATAGCATTTTTGTGCCATTAGGAACACATGGTACAATCCGCCTTGATACATATTGAGACAGATGCATGCGGTGAAAGTCTAGCAAATGTGGACAGGAAGGACCCCCCAACGTCAGAACTGCAGCGACCTCTGAGAAACCAAAAAGGGAGTGGGAGGTAGAGAGGCGGACGAGCACATCAAGTATGTCGATGGCACTTCATCACCTCTGTAAAAACAGAAGCAAATAGACATTTGTTTCCAGGAGGCATGTACGTAAGTATTGGATATTTTCTCCTCTGTGTCTTTTTCAGTGTTTGCAATATTTTTCAAAATATTTTTTTAAGAAGAGCAGGCATTCTGTTACTGTGTTCAAAATAGAACTTATGCCTTTGCTTTTGGCTTACTAATTTTTTTCCAGTTTATATTTGTTTAGTTTCCTCAACTAAGACAAATCTATACTATATCAAAACAAGGCCCCACGGAAATAAATGAAGTTGGTGGCCATGTGGACTTGCGGACACATGTCATCACAGGAAGGCTTTCATCAGCCACTGAAGGACTTGTGGCCTCTGTCCCCAAATTCACCTGCTCCTTGAGGGGCTGCTGGGACCCTACAGGACACAGAAGCCAAGGCCTTTCTCGGCCAGTGTGCTGTCATTGAGCATGTCCCCAGCACCTTTTAAATTTGTACTTCAACATAGGATCTTGCTAAATTGCACAAACTGGCCTGAAACTTGCAGTCCTCCTGCCTCAGCCTTCAGAAGCAGCAGCTTTCTGCTTTATGGATGAATGAGAGGTTGGCCTATGTGACTGCTCCATTGTCTCATTTGAGTGGAACCCTTTTGTCATGGAGCCTTTCGGGTGTTGTTTGGTTTTCTAACTGCATGCTAAGGCTCAGTAACTAATCATCAGGTGTTGACTCCAAACCTGTATCTGGTGAGCTCCAGGCCAGGTGTGAAAAATCTTGGTGCTCCAAGGAGCAGTACAGCAAAGGAGGCTGATACACCTGCACTGCCTTCTGTTAGGTGACAAATACAGCTGTCACTGTCCTGTTGTATCACACACTCATTGAAGCTGGAATCATTTTCACAGCACCTCACTCCTTGTCTTTTCATAGGTCTTTCCTGCAAACTCCACATGCTGTGACCATAAACGCCTCAGTCCCTCGATGCAACCCTGTATTTCAGTTCCAGGACCTGTCCTTCCTGTGCCGCTGCTCATGAAGGCCTGGTGGCTCTGGTTAAGCTGCTCTGCTTCAGCGGCACCTCGTCTCTTCTGTCTTCTTGGGGCTCAGTATCACTGGAACTGCTCCTGTTTGGGTCCTCAGCACTCACCAGGGCCGTGCCAGTGGCCACTTCCTCCTTGGAATTCCATAGGAAATATTTTTACTGGCATTATCCTATGAGCCTTTAAAAAAAATCCTGTCTTGGTTGCTGTTTATATTTCTCTTGTCGCCTTAGTTAAAAAGACATTGCTTTTACTTCCCACAAAGGTAATTAAAAACAGAAACCTCAAAGAATCTAAGACAGCAG
>NW_004524753.1:4468007-4468614 GCF_000260255.1 Octodon degus | reverse complement strand
AAATAATAATAAAAAAGGCATTAGAAATAATACAGAACTTCGCCAAACAAAACAATAGAAATTTGACAGTGGTTGCTGTATTATATGATGTTGTCTTCAAATTAGTTGTTTAGATTATCAGATATAAGCATGCAAAATTGATTTTAGAAAAAAGAAAGAAGAAAACTATAAGAAATTAAAAAGGAAGACCAGGGAGATGGCTCAGAGGCTTAAGTGCCTGCCAGGCAATTGCAAGGTCCTGCGTTTGATCCTTGGTACCAAAAAATAATAAATAAATAAATAAATGGGACAAGAAAAGAAAAAAAATCAACTTCTCCCTTCTATAGACCAGCAGAAATCAGCAGTACAGTTATCCAAGCCATCTTTCATACATGCATAAATATACCTCTCACCTCCTTTTTCCTCATCCCAGTTTTTTTTCCCCATTGAACAAATTCTTTCCTTTCAGGGTATCTATTGTACCTTTTAGATTTTATTTACTCTTTCAGGTTTTTTTTTTGTTGTTGTTGTTGTTTTTTTTGAACCAGGGATTGAACTCAGGCCCTTGCGCTTGCCAGGGAAGTGCTTATTCCACTGAACCATCTCCCCAGCCCTCTTTCTCAACTAG
>NW_004524753.1:4459028-4466687 GCF_000260255.1 Octodon degus | reverse complement strand
TATATTGAGGGATAGAAAGCTCCTCTTGAGAGAGGGACAGGAGAGGGGCCCTAAGTGGGTTGTCCCCTAATATGGTCATTTTTAAAATATTGGTTCTTCCTGTTCAGGACCATGGAATATTTCTCCATTTTCTCAAATCATCTTCAATATTTTTTCTCAGAGTACTATAATTTTCACTGTATAAATCTTTTACTTCTTTTATGAGATTGATTCCTAAGTATTTCATTTTTTTGGATGTTATTGAAAAAGGCATAGTTTTCCTAAGTTCTAGCTCAGTGTATTCATTGTATACAAAAATGCTACTGAATTTTGATGTTGACTTTGTAACCTGTTACACTGCTGAATTTGGTGATTAAGTCCACAAGATTCTTGGTGGAGTTATTTGGGTCCTCTATGTAGAGTATCGTGTCATCTGCAAATATTAATAATTTCACTTCTTATTTTCCAATCCTTATTCTTTTATTTCTCTGTCTTGTCTAATTGCTCTGGCTAATGTTTCCAGAACTATACTGAATAGGATCAAAGACAGTGAACATCCTTGTCTTGTTCCTGATTTTAAAGTGAAGGCCTTCAGTTTTTGCCCATTTTTTAGTATGATGTTGGCTGTTGGTTTCTCATAGATGGATTTATTGGGTTGAGATATAGAATATTTATGCCAATTCTCTGTAGGGTTTTTATAACGACTCACTGTTGGACTTTGTCTATTGAGATGATCATGTGATTTTTCTTCTGGGTTCTATGATGTGGTGTATTACATTTATGGATTTGGGTATGTTGAACTATCCCTGCATTCCTGGAATGAATCCCTCTTGATCATGATGTATGATCTTCTTGATTTGCTGCATTCTGTTTGCTAGTATTTTATTGAGGATTTTTGCATCTATGTTCATTAGAGAGATTGGGCTATAGTTCTCTTTTTTAGTTGGCTCTCTGTCTGGTTTTGGAATCAGAGTAATACTTTCCTTCAGGAATGAGTTTGGGAGAACTGCTTCCCTTTCTCTTTCTTTCTTTCTTTCTTTCTTTCTTTCTTTCTTTCTTTCTTTCTTTCTTCTTTCTTTCTTTCTTTCTTTCTTTCTTTCTTTCTTTCTTTCTTTGAAAAAAGTTGGCATTAAACCTTCTCTAAATTTCTTGTAGAATTCTGCTGTGAATCAGGATCTAGACTTTTCTTTGTTGGTAGATTTTTATTACATTTTAAGTTTCATTTCTCCTTATTCAGAGTTTGTATATCTTCTTCAGCTTTGGCATTTTATGTATCTAGGAAACTGTCCTTTTCTTCTGTGTTTTCCATTCTGTGAGAGCAATGATTTTGGAAGTAGGTATTGATGATCTTCTGTATTTCTCCAGAGTCTATAGTGATTTCACCATTTTCATTGTTTATTGCATGAATTTGGAATTTTTCTTTATTTTTTTTGATTAGGTTGGCTAGGGGTTTATCAATTTTATTTATTTAAAATAATGTGTGAATTTCTTCTTTAATTTTATCTGTGACCCACTAGTTGTTTAGGAGGTTGTTACTTAATTTCCATGTATTTATAGTGTTTTTGTAGTTTCTTTTGTTAATAATTTTCAGTTTTATTGCACTGTGATCAGATAATATGCATGGGATAATTTCAATTCCTTTGCGTTTTCTTAAGAGTGCTCTGTGTGCTAGTATGTGGTCTGTTTTGGAGAATGCTCTGGGTTCAGTTGAGAATAATATGTATTCTGTTGTTGCTGGGTGAAACACTCTGTAAAGGTGTAACAAGTCAATTTCTCCACAAGTTTGGTTTAATTCTGTTATCTCTTTGATGATTTTTTGCCTAGCTGATCTATCTCTTTGTGACAGTAGTATGTTAAAGTTCCCCATTACTACTGTGTTATTGTTTATTTGATTTTTCATGTCTGTTAAAATTTGTCTTATGTAGGAGGGTGCTCCTACATTGAGTGCATATATCTTTATAATTGTTATCTCTTCCTCTTGCAGCTTTCCCTTACAAGTATGTAGTGACCTTCTTTAGTGCTTTGGATGATTTTTGGTTTAAAGTTGATATTATCAGCCACCAGAATTGATACTTCTGCTTTTTTTCTGATTTTCTGTGATATGGAGGATTACATTACATCCTTTGACTTTTAGTCTGTGAATTTCCTTTTGAGTTAAATGTGTTTCTTGTATGCAGCATATTGTTGGATTTTGCTTTTTTTTTTGGCTGAACCGGGGATTGAACTCAGGTCCTTGCACTTGCGAGGGAAGCGCTTATTCTACTGAGTCTTCTTTCCTGCCCTGGATTTTGCTTTTTAATCCACTCTGCCGGTCTGTCTTTTTTTTTTTTTTTTTTTTTTTTTTTTTTTTTTTTTTTTTTTTTTTGATTGGTGAATTGAGGCCATTTACATTGATGGGTTATAACTGACACATATTGGCTTATCTTTGTCATGTTATTTTCCTGCTATAGATTCCATACTTTTTCCCTCTTTTTAATTGCCATTTGGTGGTTTCTTTCTGTTGTTTTTAAAGGTATGTTTACTTTTGTCTCTTTCTAGAATATCTATCAGTACCTTTTGTAGGGTTGGTTTGGTGGTCATGAATTTCTTCAATTGTTCTTTGTCATGGGAAGATCTTATTTTCCATTGAATTTGATAGTTTTACAAGGTGCATCAATCTGGGTTGAAAGTTATTTTCTTTCAGGAGCTGAAGTACTTTACACTAAACTCTTCTTGGTTTGATGGTTTGTGTTGAGATATCTGCCATGATTCTGATCAGCTTTCCATTGTAGGTGATCTATTTCAGCTCTGTAGCAGCTTTTAATATTCTATTCTTTGCTGAATTTCTGAGATCTTGATTATAATGTGTCTAGGTATAGATTTATTGTGATTATGGCTGTATGGAGTTCTATATGCCTTGCTTATGTGTAAGTCAGGTTCTTTTCTCATGTTTGGAAAATTTTCTGCAAGTACTTCTGCAGATAGTCTTTTTATTCCATTTGTGCTATTTCCCACTGCTTCATTGACAGCTATTATTCTCATATTATTTTTCTTTACATCATCTTGTAGCTGCTGAATTGTTATTTCCTGGTTCCCTGTTTGTTTTAAGAGATCTTTTATTTCACATTCATTAGCTGCAACACTTTGAGGTGTGAAAATCTATCTTCAATTTCATTCAAGTGGTTTTGCCAGCTTTCAAGGTAGTTCTTAATTTCCTGGATAACTGTTTGAATCTGTTTCATGCATTCTAATTCTTTCCTGTATTGCTCATTTAGTGTTTTCATCATTTTTCTGGATGTTTTACTTTTCTATCTATGTCTTCTTTTGTTGTCCTTTCTTTTTGGACCTGAGAGATTATTTCTGATCTTATTTCTTCGGTAGCCTGATGGACTTGTTTCTTTACTTCTGTTCCTATTATTTCAGAGATTTCAAGTGTGTGATTTCCAAGTTCTTATGTTTTTGTCTCCTGGATTTGCCCTGGGTGGGATACAAGATTGAGATTGCCTTTTGCTTCTGCATTTTGATACTTTTGAAGCTCCCAGGAATCACACAGACAGAGTCCTGCAACCCTCCCAGAATCTGCCAAAGTTCTTAAATGGCTCCTGGAAAGCTCCCTACCTGCTCATACTAGGCCCACAGATCGTAGCTCTGTTGTAACTCACAGGTCACTCAGAGTCTTCCCAAGTTCTTAAAAGTTTGGACAATCACCAACAGAAGCTCCATGCCTGGGCGCTGGGGGCTAAGGAAGGTCAGAGCTTACCAGAGTCCCACAGGCTGCCCAGAATCCACCAAAGTTCTTAAATGGTGCCAGGAAAGCTCCATGCCTATGCACACTGGGCCCCTCTTTGATCCATTTTGACTGTAGTGTAGTGTATGGTGATTGACATTGGTCTAATTTTAGCCTTCTGCATGTGAAAAGCCAGTTTTTCTAGCAGCATTTGTTGAAGAGGGTACTTTTCTTCCTGTGAATGTGTTTGATCCCTTTACTGAAGATAAGGTGGCTGATTGTGTTTGTATTGTGTCTGCATCTTTTAATCTGTTCCATTGATTTTCACATCGTGTGTGTGTGTGTGTGTGTGTGTGTGTGTGCGTGCGCCAATGTATGTGACCATACCATGCTAATTTTATCACAGTAGCTTTGTGGAACAATTTGAAGTCAGGGATTGTGATGCCTCTTGCTTTTCCTTTGTTGCCCAGGATTGCTTTTACTATTCTAGGCCTTGTCTGCTGCCAGATGAATTTTAGGAATGTTTTCTCTAGATTGGTGAGGTATTATAATAGTGTTCTAATTGGAATTGCATTGAATCTGTATTACAATTTTGAGAGTATGGCCACTTTCACATTGCTTGTTCCTCCTATCCAAGACCAAGGACTATTTTTCCATTTTCTGAGATCCTCCATGATCTCTTTTCTCAGAGTCATGTAAGTTTCATTGTATAAATCTTTTAATTCCTTTGTGAGATAAATTACTAAGTATTTCATTTGTTTGGATGCTATTGTGAAGGGTGTGGTTTCTGTAATTTCTCTCTCTGTGTTGTTTATGTACAGAAATGCTATTGGTTTGAGTATTGACTTTGTATCCTGTTATGTATTTGGTTATTAAATCTATAAGTCTCCTGGTGGAGTTTTTGGGGTCTTCTATGTACAGTATCATGTCATCTGCAAATAGTGATAATTCCACTTCTTCTTTTCCAATCATTATTCCTTTTATTTTTTTCTGTTGTCTAATTGCTAATGTTTCCAAAACTACATTTAATAAGAGTAGTGACAAAGGACATCCTTGTCTTGTTCCTGATTTTAAGGTGAAGGCTTTCAGTTTTTGTCCATTTGATATGATGTTGGCTGTTGGTTTGTCATAGGTAGCTGTTATTCACGTAAGGATTATCACTTCATCTCTACTGCTTCCTAGCTTGCTCAATAAAAGCAAACAGCCTAAAAAGGCTTCTTTCCATTTTCCTAAGATGTTTATATCCTAAGCACTTCAGAGTGTCAGAGTTTTGATTTTACCAGGTCAGGGTTGCCTTTTTTTTTTTTTTTTTTTTTTTTGCTAAGAGTTTAATACTGTATATACAAAAGTCGCATCTGCAGAGTGAAGATCATGAAGCTAAAGTACAAGTCACAAAGCACCCCGTGGTTGCTCCAAGGCCCATGCTGGAGGGTGTTACCAGGTTTGGGGTGCTGGAATCTCCTTCTAGAATGTGGTGTCTTCCACGTTCTTTCTGTCCTGATCAAAGAAGTGGTCGAGACAAACATGAAGTGTAGCTGAAGTTTTAGTAAAGATAAGAAGGGAAACAGGCTCTGCAGAGTTCATTTGGGCCAAGTAAAATAGGGGAAGAAGTGCAGTCTACAGCGTGAGCATGGCCACCATGCAAGAGGGACAGAGTGGCAAAATCCCCACGCGCACACTGGGCTTCAGTCCGGTCGGACTAGTAAGTTCTCGCGAGAAGTCCCCAGCAGGAATTGGAGACCACTCTTTGTAGGTTCCCTGGGACTCCTTCCCAGCCACCGGGCCAGGCACGGCTCCAGATAGCCCCTGTTGTCTAGCAGTGTTAAATTGATTGAAAATAAATTTAAGCTGTTTTCACTTTACAACTAAATTCTAGTTTCTTAAAAGGACTACAGATATTCGAGGAGGTAAAATTAAACACAAGAGAAGAGAATTAGTAATTTGTCTTTTGCAGACTACCACGCCAAATTTCAGTACCCTTTAATGGTGGTGAATTGGGCTGGAGGTGTAGCTCAGTAGAGGAGAGCTTGCATACAGTGAGGCGGCTCAGGCGCAGTCTCAGTGCCAATACGAAAGTAAACACACAAAATATGGTAAACTGAGGTTGGGATGCAACTCAGTGATAGAATATGTTTAGCAGGCTGATGAGACAGCTCAGTGGTCTAAAGCACCTGCTTAAGCAAGCTTAGGCAAGCTCAGGGACCATGGTTCGATCCGCGGCACCACATGTTATGCTAGCCTGGCCCATAGGGTGGGCTGAACCAGGCACAAAAAAAAAAAAAAAAAAAGTTATGCTAGCCTGGCCCATAGGGTGGGCTGAACCAGGCACAAAAAAAAAAAAAAAAGAGTATGTGTTTAGTACATTCCAGTCCCTGTGTATTTAAAATCTGGCTTGCACATGCACACACACACACACACACACACACACACACACACACACAGTATAAAATTAAGTTCTTTGGAATGCCTGGAGTTTATATATCATAGGAAATCTGTTGATATAAATTTAATATCTAAAATAATACTTCACTGCAATCTTGTGACTACTCTTACAAAAAAAGTATTTGAGTGAAAATGTTTCAGAAAAGATTTATGTACTGCATTGAGAAGAAAGGACCTTTCAATAAACAATAAACTCTTGATTAAAATTTTGAGCCAGACGTGGCGATGCATGTTTGTAATCCTAGCACTTGGGAGGCAGAGGCAGGAGGACTGCCATGAGTTCAAGACCAGCCTGGGCATTTCAGCAAGACCCTGTCTCAAAATAAAAAGTAAAAAAGGGCCAGAGTAGCTCAGTGCACAGGTCCTGGCTCATTCCCGAGCTGGGGAAGTAGGTAGGTGAGAATTTTGAAAATCTGGCTGCAACAGTAGTGGATCAGCAGTGATGTTGCTGGCATTCCTAATCTCCTGAACCCAGAGATCTAAGCTCCTTTGATTTGATTTTTAATTTTTATGATAATTTCTTTGTAAATAAATTTACCAATAAAGCTTTTAAGTCTAAAATGGATTTTTCCCAAGCCATTTAAGCTATTTTTAGCTGTTTTCAGCCTGGAAGACTGAACCCAGGACCTTTCCCCTAAGCTATCTGAGCTTATCTCCAGCCCTTTTTTATCTTTTATTTTGGAGTAGGGTCTTCTTAGATCTCCCAACCTGTGCTAGAACTTTCCATTCTACTGTGTCAGCCTGCTAGCATTGCTGGGGTTATAACAAGGCACTGCAATGCTTAGCTTTTTTTTTTTTTTTCTGTTTTAAGCATCATTTTAACTTTTCTAATTAATTAATCTGCCAGAGGTAGAGGTTCACTGTCATGTTCTCAGGAGAATCCAGCTAAAATTTGGTAGTCAATCTGTTTCAGGGTCTCAATCCATTTTATTGTACTAATTGCAAAACTTTGGTTCTGGAATTCCACTGCCCTTTCTGGCACTGTCTAAAAATCTTGTTCACTGTCTAAAAATCTCCAGGATCTAGCACCCAAGAACCTCAAAGGGCGGAGCATGTTCCTGCAACCTGCTCTGTCCTCCATGCATCCTCCTACACTGGCACCAGGAGGCTGCCAGCTCCTCACCTGCACTGCTGTGGCGGGATGGCTGTCAGCTCTGAAGGAGGGCCTTAGTTAGGCCATGACCATTGTCACAAAAATGGGGCTGGGGCTGTGGGTCTTCGTAAGTGCTTGTTCAGCAAGCCCAAGCCCTGGGCTTGCTCTTCAGCACCAAAAGACTAAAAGAAAAGAAAGTGGGGGGGGTGGAAAGAAAAGGCTCAATCTTGAATGTGTATGTGAATTTTCTTTTTAGAGATTTTTATTTTTTTCCCATATAGTTCCCATGTCTCTGTGAGTAGGTACTTGTAGTAACGCATCAGCGCACCTGGACTTTACCTCTCCAGGTTTGTCTTTCTTTCTTTCTTTCTTTGTTTCTTTCTTTCTTTCTTTCTTTCTTTCTTTCTTTCTTTCTTTCTTTCTTCTTCTTCTTCTTCTT
>NW_004524753.1:4448455-4458839 GCF_000260255.1 Octodon degus | reverse complement strand
ATCTTACCACACAGATCGGACTCGTAACGGTTCTCCTGTTTTCAGCCTCCCGAGAGCTGGGATTACAGGCGTGAGCTACCACACCCAGCCTCAATGGCCATCTCAGCGCACCCCGGGGGGTGGCGCTGGCATGGCACGCCCGCCCTCCCAGTCCCTGTGTCTCCCTAAGCAGGTACTTTACTCCACTAAGCTATCTGGCCAGCCCCAGCTCTCCAGTTTTATGAGATGCTCTGCAGAGCTTGCACAGAGCAGGCACTCAGTAAATATGTCACATGAATGAGTGATTAACTCTAATCGCACTTCTTTTCAAAAACCATAGTTACTGTATCATCATTATTATTTTGCAGCCCTGGGAACTGGATTCAGGGCTTTCACAGTGTGCTATAGCCCTAGTCTTTTGTTTGTTCTTTTATTTGGAGATTGGGTCTTTCTAAGTCCCTAAATTTCCCAGACTGGGCTCAAACTTGGGATCCTCCTGCCTCAGCCACCCGGGGTGATGCCATTGCAGACATAGGCCACTAAGCCTGGCTTCCAAAATTAGCACCTTAGTCTATCACTGGCTTCAAGCTGGGGCTCTGACCCTGGTTTCTTGTCTCTCCCAGCTTTTTGATTCCAACAATTTCTGCTGAGAAGAAGCGGTGTCAGCCCAGCAAGCCTTTGGAGGGGCACATCTGCAGATTAGCCAGCAGGGGCACTGCAGGCCTCCCCCACAGGCAGAATGGAGCTCCAGTGCAGCAGAATCGCCCAAGTATAGTGTGGAAGGGGGAGCAAGGGCTGTTGGAAAGTCACTTAGACACTTCCAGCACAGGGCTCCTTGACCCAGCCATCAGGCAGCTCAGCTTCCACGACCAGCTCACAAACAGCCAGAGGGCAAAGTGGACCTGACTTCCCAGGAGCTGCAGTTGGCCAGGGTGGGCTGAGCTGAGCTGGAGAGGGCCAGGCCCTGTGCAGACCACCGTGCCCAAGCGACCCTGGGCTTACAATCCCAGCATCACATCATGATCCCAAAGCAGAGGACCTGGGAAAAGCACAAGCTGGGTAAACACAGGGAGAAGAGTTGCAGGTTATGGGCAGGCAGGAGGGGGTGTCTGTTATCTACCAAACGCCTCAGGTGTGGCTCAATGCTGGCATCTGCTCTGACTGCCACAGAATTTCCGGGTCTGGTCCTTCTCTTCCCAGAGTCTCATTAATGCAAGGCTGTAGGAGGCACTGAGTGGTCAATCTCATGCTTGGGAGAAGAGGAAGAGCTGGCCAAGAGCTGAGGAGCACCGCACTCAGAGCCTGCGCAGCTGCAGGGAGGCCCAAGGAGCTGGGGAGCTGCTACAGGTCAGGACACCAGCCGCAGGCGGCAGGTACCCAAGCCTGTGCAGGGCATTGTTGCTGTTGGCCTCTTCCACGTGGTGACAGCCCTTCTGGGTGCGGGACTCTACACCAAGGATTGAAGAGGACTAGAGAGGTGGGTACAAATCATGGGGTGTGTGCCAGAGCAGCTAGTTTCCCTTTATTTTTTTTTTTTCAAAGCTGTGATTCAGAAAGGCCCACGAAGTCTGAATAATAAGAGTGAGAGGACAAAGTAATAAGAGTGAGAGGCTGCCAGGTACGGTGGTGCATGCTGTCTCCTAGTACTCGGGAGGCTGAGGCAGGAGGATCACTGAGCTTGAGGCCAGTATGGGCTACACACTGAGCCCTAGGTCCAACTACATAGTAAGATGCTGTTTTTTTTTTTTTTTTTAAGTGGAGGGAAAATTTATTTTATTCACTTAGGTGGTATCGTAAGTATTCATAAGAACCGTATTTGCACTTTCAGTTACACACACACACACACACACACACACACACACACACACACACAGCAAGGCAAGGCAAAGAGCCCAACGTGGGGATTTTAGAGGAGCAGAGGCTTGTTCTTATCACTGAAGCATCTTATGTAGCCGGCTCAGGTTCATGTTCCTTTTGAACTGAGCTCCTGTGTAGCTCTGAAGACAGCAAGGACATGAAGGGCAAAGAAATATGTTTCTCCTTTTGAAAGTTGTCTGTCCAGTCTTGCTGCTTTTAATCCTTGCAGGGAGTCACTCAAGTCCAAATACTTCCCTTTAGACTGAGTAAATAAATCTGCTTCCAAGTCAGGGAGTACAATGAGCTCCATGCGACGTGTGGATGAGGTGACCTCTGGAACCTGTGGGGAACACATTCTGACCTCTCGGGGAGAAAGCGCACCTGTACACCGCATAGGTGCAGGTCCCAGGAGCTCTGGTGTGTCCCTAGCTGTGTGTCTCTCTGTATCTCTGCTGAGCGTTAGTGCAGTAATTAGACCCTATATTCAGGGAGGTGTCCAGCTGCACAGGTTCATGGAGTGGGTGTCAGGGGCCCAAGGACTCAGATTTCACCTGCTCCACAGTTCCACCCTGTAGAGATCCACAGAGAGGACAGAGAGGCGTGAAAACAGGAGGCTGTGAGAGGCTTCTGACCCCCACAGGCCTGCCCCCCTTGCTTCAGGGAGGAGGAAACTAAGGCACAAGATGCCCGGAATACAAGCCATCACTGCTGATTTTGTGCACACCCTCCTGCCCTCCACTGCAAAAGGTTTTCTTAGCAAGCCAAAAAAAAAAAAAAAAAAAAGAATCAGACAGAGCAGGAGCCTCTTCCAAGGGCATTCAGAACTTTTGTCTAAATTCAAAACATTCCTGCCTCAGACCTGCCTGGAGGTTAGGGTCTCCCCTGAAAGTTAAGGCCTCTCTCAAAGAAACTTTCCAGGGGAAGCTTTGCATTTTTGAGCTGGGGGAGGGGTGCATGACCTGACTGAACCATTGTCCAGGTTAGGGGTGTGGTCTGAAATCATGGAGGCCCACAGCATTGCCCTGCCTCCTGCCTTGCCAGTGTTTGGCAGGCAGCCTGCTTCTCATGCAGCTCCGTGTTTCTGTGTTAGATCTGCGTGCGTGGTGGTTCAGCTTTTCCAGGTGCAGGCATGACCTCAATCAGCCTCCCCCATTACTCTCAGAAAGCCAAACAGGGCCACAGCAGGTCCCTTACTTGTGCTCCTCAGGCCATGCAGTGTTTAAAAATACTTCAATTAGTGGTCAATATGCACAAAAGTTGGTTTCCATCTTCTGTTTAAACACACACACATGCACACACACCAGTGCCAGGTCTGTAGCTCTGAGGTACAGAGCTGGCCTAGCACACACAGAGAGCCCGCACTCCACCTCCTGAACCACAGAGGAACGTGAGTCTGGGGAATAGGGCCCGGATCCACAGGCAGCAGCCGTGGGCTGGGTTGGGGCAGAGCGGCCCACTGCTCTGGGTCTCTCCTGCCTGCCTTTGCCACAAACCTTTTTTCTTTTTCTTTTTTTCTTTATTTTGCAGGTCTAGAGCTCAAACCCAAGCCACTTGCACTGACCCACATCCTTAGCTCTTTTCATTATTTGGGACTCAGGGCTTTGTTAAATTATTAAGTTGTATAGGCTGGGTTTAAACTTTTGATCCACCTGCCTCAGCCTCCTAAAGGGCTGGAACTGTAGGCAGGGCCTGTCACCTGGCCTTCATCACCTTTCTCCGCCCCTACTTTTCCCATCCCAGTGGCCTTGGTGGGGCTCCTATGCTGCAGATTTTCCCTCCTCCGGTCTGCTATCTGTCACATCTCTGTGGAGTCGGGCTGCACCCCTCAATCCCCTGTCTTGTTGTGGGGGCTCCCAGCACATGAGGCAGTCAGACTGGGCATTCATCCATCCAGATCTGGAGCCCGGTGGCCCCAGGGGGCACTTTTGCACTTTCCAAGGGGATCTCTGGGCCTGCTGAAAAGATGGGTGGTGGAATTATATATAAGCTGGGTGGTTTGGGTTCAAGTGAATCTGCCTGTCCTTCCAGCCTGGGGCTGTGCTGAGTGAAACAGGCCCAGCTGGAGCCTGTGGGTAGGTAGCGGGGAGCAGAGCGGCTATGCCACCCTCCGGAGCATGTCCCAGGTGAGGAGAGAAGAAATCCACCTCCCTGGGTTTCCTCCAAGGCATGTCTCTAGGGCCGAGACCTCAACAGGCCTCTTTCCAGGGCCAGACCAGCCGTGACTGGGCCTGAAAGCTGGATGCCAACAGGGCACTTGGCTCCTGGCAGAGAACCAGGCACTGCTTAGGAAACACAGGCTTCTCCCTCACCGGCAGGTACTGCCCCAAGGTCAAAGAGGGCAGAAGGGCAGCCAGGGAGGGACAGCAGCCGAGTCAGGGTTGGCTCTGACTATGACATACCTCTACCTACCTCTCTGCTTCCCCTCTGCCCACCGCCTTGTGTTGGTTCTGGCAGGGTGTCCCCCTCCTTCTCCAGACTTCTAGGCCAGCAGGTTCAAGGGAACACTGAACAGGCAGGGGGACCCAAGGAGCAATGCCAACGATAATGTCTCCCTGTGAGCTCCCTAGGTTTTGTTAACAGCCCAGAGGCTACTGAGGTTAGAGAAATCATACTGAGATCTGAGAGACTGTAAGACAGGGACAGACACGGTTTTGAAATAAGTCCTTAAGGAGTATATCTCTAGCGAACATCTCCAGTTTCCCTGGATTGGCAGGAACAGGCAACTTGAAGAGCTGAATTTCAGTTTATATATATAATCACCCTCCAACACACAGTTTTGGTCTACATTTAGATCGTGAGTGTGTGTGTGTGTGTGTGTGTGTGTGTGTGTGTGTGTGTGTGTGGTGGGAGAGTAGCTAGGAAAACAGAGCTTGTTATTCAAAGCTTAAAAATAAAAGTAACGAGGGGCTTGGGAGATGGCTCAGTAGGATAAGCGCTTGACTGGCAAACGCAAGGATCTGAGTTCAATCCCCAGTTCTGCCAATAAAAAATAAAAAAAATAAAAGTAACGAGTTGCTGAAGTGCGAACATTGTTATTCTATACAGAAACTATCCAGTAACAGGGGTGTTGAGGTATTTGTTGAGTGACTCATACATGCATAACCTCTGCTCTCTGGGGCGTCTGTGCTTCCCCAGACAGCAGGAGGCAGCTGTTTCACCACAGGTAGCCTTGTGATCCTGGGCCGCTCTTCCCATTCTGAACCTCTGGGACATCTTTGGCAAGCCACCCCCTCAGTTGATGCTTTGCGGGCACTGGGTTTAGAGTCTTTCAGGTTTAAAAAGGCACAGGTTTGAGAAAGGGCTGATCCCAAGACAAAGGTGTGCCAACTCAGGTTGAGAGGCTGGAGGAAGGGGGCATCTCTTGGCAACAACAGCGCAGTGAGTTTCTGCCACAAACATCAACCGTATTAGTAAAAGACGGTGGGTGGGGGGAAGTCTAGGGCCGGGGGAGGCTGCTTCTATGAGGACGGAGGCTAGTAAATTAGAAATCTGCAGAGTGGGCCAGCAGGCTGAGGGCCCAGGGGGGAGCTGCATCTAACGAAAGGGCATCAGCTGCCGAAGGCCTTTCTGTTGGGTGTGTGTGAAAACGGTTTCTATTAAGCCTTCAGCTGATTGGACGCAGCCCACCTATGTTATGGAGGGCAATCTACTCCGAGTCCACTAATCTCCTTTTGCAGTGCTGAGCATCAAACCCAGTGCCTCCTAAAGGCAAATGCAGAGTTACACTCCCAACCTTTATTGTAAAAATCTTTATTTCTGTGTGATCTAATGGTTTGTTGCCTAGGCTGGCCTTGGACAGCCTCAAACCTTGGCTTGCCAGGTAGCCCGGGCTCTTCTTGCAGTCTGCCAATTCAAATGTTATTCTCCTCGCAAAGCATTCTTACAGAAACATCGAGGTTGATGCTTCACCAAATGTCTGGGTTTTGCGGTGAGCCTTCCTGACAATAAATTAACCATTGCTGTCCATTTGAGTAGTCTCACTCTACAGAGAAGCCTGAGGCTCTGTGAGCTGAGGCAGTGGCCTCATTTTCCAGTTCATAGTAGTTGAAAAGCTAGTACTCAGATTCTGCACTCAGCACAGGTTGCTGGGTTCCCAGTATATTGCCCTCTCCAGAGTTTCAGCCCTGTCCTCACGTGGGCGCTGGAATCAGGCCAGGAGTGATGTGGTTCTGAGAAGACCTGACAAGGAGACAAAGTATTGCAGGCCAAAGTATTGCCCAGATACTCAGGGTCTGTGACTGCGTGAACAGCACAGGGTGAGCGAGGGGGCGTCAGACCCAGTGGCTGGTGTTTGGGAATCTGTGGGGAAATACATAGGGAGAGGTACAGGGTGTGAACGGGGGTGGCTACTTGGCCCCCAGGCCAGTCTGCTTGTCTGCTCTAAAGCTGGTGACTGGGGACAACCTTAGATTGGGACCTGGGACCATGGAAAGGTGGCAAGAAGGAAAGTGTCCCAGTGCAGCGCTGTGAGCCTGGACATGAGCTGGTGTACATCTGGGATTCCTGGTTCTGAGAGACAGGAGGAGGGAAGGAGGAGAAACAGAAACAGAGAGACAGAGGAGAGACAGAGACACAGGGAGACTGAGGGAGGGAGCTGGAGAGTGGGAGGGAGGGGGAGACAGAGTGCATCCCACAGGCTATAGCCAGGAAGGAAGAGACCCTTGGGGAGGTCAGAGCCCTGGGGAGGCCCGTCCCCGTGAGCTGGGTGTGGGGTCTAGTGGCTGCGGAATCTGGAAACGGGATCTCCTCAAATGCATCCTTGAAAGGTGTGTGGCTGGCTTGGGCTAGAGTGAGGCCCTGCCTCAAAACCCTGTGTAAGGGAATAAACCCAAGGACATGAGGTGCCCAATAGGTTGGGGTTCAGTGGGGATGCAGCGGAGCCCGCTTCTCTGTGGAGTCACTGGAGTGGCCGGGCAAACCCAGGACATCGAGGGGAACACAGGCACAGGTTTGAGAAAGGGCTGATCCCAAGACAAAGGTGTGCCAACTCAGGTCGAGAGGCTGGAGGAAGGGGGCATCTCTTGGCAACAACAGCGCAGTGAGTTTCTGCCACAAACATCAACCGTATTAGTAAAAGACGGTGGGTGGGGGGAAGTCAACAGGACGAGTCTGGAAGTGAGCAGCATGCAGCTCGAGGGGCCACCAAGGGTGAAACCTTCCTTCTCTTCTATTCAGGTACAAAGACTTTTATAGTATCTTCAAAAAAATTTTATATGAAAATAAAGCAAAATTTCTTAATAAAATGAGAAAATGACAATAGACAATATGCTGTTTGTCATCTTCAAATGAGCTACTCAGAGTAGAAGACATAGACATGAAAGGTTTTCTCTTACGAAAAAGAAAGATATGGCTGGAGAGGTGGCTCAGTGGAATATGCACTTCCCTGGCAAGCGCAAGGGCCTGAGTTCAATCCCTAGTTCCACAAAAAAAGAAAGAAAGAAAGAAAGAAAGAAAGAAAGAAAGAAAGAAAGAAAGAAAGAAAGATAATAGCACAAAAATTTCTTTTCAAGGAACAAAGACAAGCTGGTTGTATAAATGAAACAAATTAGCATTTATATTAAAATACCTTTGGTGCAGCTGAATGGGAGACTTAGGGAATTATTTGAACTTCTCCCTACTTCTTATTTATCTATCTTCCAGTTGATCTTTATTTATATTTATATATTTTGATTTTCTCATATAAGAGAAGCCGTGGCATATTTAAGCTTATGTGTCTGGCTGACATTGCCTCTATTTACCTACGAATCCTTTAAGTGAATCTTTCTTAATGGTAGTGTAGTACTGCATTGTGTGTAAATAACACGTTGTCCTTATCACATTATAAATACCACATTATCCATTCATCTGTTGATTTATAGATAGACTCTTTCTAAGATCTAGCTATTATAAATTGTGCTGCTATAAAGATGGATATGCGTGTACTCATACAATGTGATGATTTCACCACTTTTGGGAAGATACCTAAAAAGGGGATACCTGGATCAAATGGAACTTCTAGTTTTAGTGTTTTGAAGACTTGTATTTTTGTTACTTTTTATTTGTTGCTGGGACAAAATACCCAACACTCATAATTAAGGAAGGAAAGATTTATTTAGCTCATAGTTTGTGGAGGTTTCAGTCTGTACTTGGCTGGCTCTCAGGCAGAGTGGCACAGGGCAGAGAACAGCGTCTATGGCAGCAGAAAACAGCGAAGAGCGAAGGACAGGCAAGCAGCTGTGGCTTCTAGCCAGTCTCTCTCCCCTCTTTATATGATAAACACGCCACCCTGGGACTGGGGGTGTAGAACTCACACTATGTCCATGCCCTTGTCTTGCACAGGATGAGGATGTTTACAAACCAAGAACCCCAGGCTCTCTGCTGAGTTACTTAATTAAACTTCTAAATTTCTCAAATTGACACTATGTATCAACCAGTACAATTTACCTCTTGTCAACTTGGCAACCAGGCATTTTCTTAAATCAGTTTTTAGGTACATAGACATGTCTCTTAACGTTTTATAACTTGAACTTTGTATTGCATTAGAACCATGACATTTTGTCCCTGGGTACCCCCCAAAGACTTCTGTATATCCCTTTATGTAAAAGGTATTTTAGACTATCTCTAAAAGTCCTAATAGTTTTAGCATTGCTGACAAGTCTAAATCTCAAGTCTCCTTTAAAATTTAAGGCAGATTTTTAGCTGTGAGCCTCTGTACAAATGAAAAGTTAACTATTTCCAACATTTAAAGGCATAAGAGAAACACTGTCATTCCAAAAGGTATACACTACAGGATACAAATCATTGGGACCAAAACAAGTCCAAAATCTAGAAGGGCAAACATGAAGTCCTCTAGCTCTGTGTGGAACATCTGAAGCAACCTGTAATGAGTTGTGAGCTCTGATAGTCTTACATGGCTCCACCCCTATGGCACTTCTGTTGGTAGCTCCCATGGCTTTTTTCTGGGGCTGGCTTTGTTTTTCCTTGCAGCTCTCCTTAGACAATCCATTTTTCTGGCTTTTTCAAACTTCTGAGGTTTTCACTAAATAGGCTTCTCATTTACAGCTTTACACACTGCCCTCTGAGGGACACACTGTCTGGCCCCTCAGGCCTTTTGAATTCTAGGTGGAAGCCTTCTAAACCTTAGAATGCTTGTATTTTGAATGTGCCTAAAACCAATGCCATGTGGATGATGTCAAGAGTTGCTGCCAGTAGCCAGGCTCTCTTGTCTCTTGGCTGTAGGGGCTGAGCACCTAGATTGCTGAGCACTCTGACCCTGATTCTGAGAAACAATTTTTTTTTTTTTAGGCTGGCCCCATTCTGGAACCTGGTGTGGCCGCCGCCTCCATTCTGCAACATGGGGCTCTGCAGCTTTCTCCTCAAAGCAAAGTCCCTCACCCTTGTGATTCTAAGGATGCAAAGGGCAAGAACCTGTCACTTCCTGTGATGTCTTCAGGACATCTTTCTTTATTATCCTGCTTCTTCTCAGCAATGGAGAGCCTCTTAGCTCTATCTTTGCATTCCACAGCTTTATCAGAGCTTTCTTTCTGGCCAGACTCACAACATTTTAAATCATCCTGTTGGGCTCTTTGCTCTTGTTTCTCAACATAAATCTGGCTGAAAGCCTCCAACAACAGCCATGTCAATGCCTCAATATTTGACTGCCTTGAGATTTTTTTTTTTTTTTTTTGGTAAGATTAACTAGTCCACTGTATTTAATTTTAGTCTCAGGCAAAGTCTCTGGACAGGAGCAAAACACAGACAAACTTTTTGTCAAGCCATAATACAAATTATCTGGAGTTCAACAACAAATATAGTCCTTCTTTACACCAGAAACCTCCCCAGCCTAGTCTTTACAGGCAGGCTTTTTATCAGTCCTCTGAGCTCTGACCAGAATCTCCCAAGAAGCTGTTCCAGTGCTTCACTTCTAGGCAACATCTCCAAACCTTTCCTCTCTCTTCCTATAAGCCATTCCCAAAAGCTTGTCATCCACATGGTCAGGTTTAGCCACAGCAATAGCCCCACTCCTGGTACCAAATTCTGTCTGTTACTTTTTTACTTGTTGCTAGGACAAAATACCCGAAATCTATAATTAAGGAAGGAAAGGTTTATTTAGCTTACAGTTTGTGTAGGTTTCAGTCTATACTTGGCTGACTCCCAGGCAGAGTGCCACATGGCAGAAAGCAGCAGTTAATGGCAGCAGAAAACAGTGAAGAGCAAAGAGAAGGGCAGCAGATGTGGCTTCTTGCCAGCCTCTCTCCTCTTTATATTGTAAACAAGCTACCCTAGGGTGGGGGTCCAGAACTCACGCAATGTCCATACCCTCCTCTTGCACAGGATGACGATGTTTACAAACTAAGAATCCTGGCTCTCTGCTGAGTCACTCAATGAAACTTCTAAATCTCTCAAGTTGACACAATGTGTTAACCAGTACAACTTGCCACACTGATTCCTATAGTGGTTGCACTAATTTACATTTTTAAAAATGTATTTAGTACAGGGTCTATAGGGTCTCACTACACAAATCAGACTTGTTGTGATTCCCGTTTTCAGCCTCCCAAGCGCTGGGATT
>NW_004524753.1:4443068-4447880 GCF_000260255.1 Octodon degus | reverse complement strand
AAAATATGTCTTTTAGTTTCATTTTTATCATCAATATTCCTGATGAGAATTTAAGTAGAAAACAGGTCTTATGGGGGCTGGGGATATAGCTCAGAGTAGCACAAGCACCTGACTGGCAAGCACAGGGTCCTGAGTTAAATTTCTGGTACCTCCCGCCCAAAAGAAAACAAAGTAGGTCTTGGGCTTTTATGTAGCCTGCTTAGTTCTCATAAGCAGGCTTTGCTTTCATTTTGATAAGTTAATATTACAGGTACAGGCTGGGGAGATAGCTTGGTGGCCTAAGTGCCTGCCCGGCAAGCAGAAGGACGAGAGTTCAATCCCCCGTACTGCATGCCATACTGGTCTTGAAACTGGGTGTGGTGACACTCGCCTGTAATCCCAGCGCAGGGGAGGCTGAGACAGGAGGATCACTATGAGTCTGAACTACATAGCAAGACCCTGTATCAAATAAATAAATAATTTTTTAATTATACATACAATTTACTATTAATTTATTAAGTGTATCTTTTTGTTGTTGTTGTTTTTGTTTGTTTGTTTTTTGGCTTTTTTTTCTAAATGGAAGTGCAAAGAAATGTAGTGAAAAGCATGTCCTTCAGACAAGGGAAAGAGACCATGTTCTTGTGATGCTTCTTCTTGCTCACAGACCAAGAGATGATGCCAGGTTAGTATGGGGAGCGCTGACGGGCAGGGCAGATATTCAGCACACAAGCTGACCAAGATAGGTGCCCAGATATTAAGTGTATCTTATAATTTGTTATTTCAGGTAGTTACCCAAATACATGAATGTTCATTGTTCCACATATTTGCATAAAGTAATTCTGTCATTACCGGTGATCATGTTTCATAGTTGGGATGTTGAAATACATGATTTGTTGTACTGTATTTAATTATAATATATGTTTATTAATTTGTAAAATTTGGTTGTCATCAAATTAATGTGAATACTGGTCAGCTGATTAGTAAGTAGCTCAATTTGATGAAGTCAGTTTACTACAAACAGTAATATGTTGTGACCTGGCATTAAAAAATGTCCCCAACCCCCATTAAACACAAAATCTATTAAAATTATTAGAATATATACTTTGAAAACTCTGGAAATTAGCCAAAGGTTGGTAGCAGCCTGGAAAGCATTTATACAAGACAAACTACTGAATGTTGGCAAGAACTGAAAGCTCTGTGGTATTTTAACTTACTCTAGTCTCTTGTCCCAGTCCACAGCTCATCTAGTCTTGAATGTAAAGAAAGGAGCCTACATTCTCGGGGCCAGAACGTCCAGACTAGTCCCTCAGCTTCACTGTCAAAGTAGTAACATTATTTGGTTTGTCTGATGATCCCCTGTAGACCCAATGAGAAAGACTTGTTCTTATTTCACCTGACTCAGGCTTGCCCAATGGAAAAGCCTTTCTCTGAACAGGCATTGACTGAAAATATTTGCAGGCAGGTGTTTGATTTGTGACACCAGAGGCAATGGCCAGCAGTTGAGAACAACAAAATCAAAGGGCTCATAAGAAGAGAACTGAGAAATGGAGAATCCAAAGGGGCTTTGAAAACCTTTCTCATATTTTTGGGAATCTAGAAAGTTCTGTATGTGTTTGGGCTATGTGTGTTCTTTGGAAGGATTGGAGAAGGCTCTAAGCTCCTCGCTCTGGCTTGCTTAAAGCCCGCAGAAGCAGGAGGTGGAAACAAAGACGGAGTTGGAGGTGTGCCCTAGCATGTGCACAAAGCCCCTCAACAAAGACTGCTGGACTTACTGTATCAGGTATTCAAGACATTTCTGGCTAGGGCTGGGGATGTAGCTCACCAGCACAGCACTGCTGGCAAGCATGAGGCCCTGGTTTGATTCCTGGTACCAAAAATAGGAGGCAAAAAACCAAAAATAAAATAAATTTCTGTCCAATCCTTAGCTGGTCATTAAGCTAGATGAGCAAAGACATTAATGGTCATGCATGACAAAGTATTAAAATGTTTCAGAATTAGTTCAGAAGCATCATTAAGCAAAAAATGATAAATGGTGAATTTTACCAATCATTTAAAGCATTAATAAACTGAATTAGACACAAACTACCCTTCCTAAAACAGGGAGAAAATACTCATTCTGAGACAATTCATAATCTGATAGCAAAACCAGACAAAAGCATCACAAGAAAAGCAAACTACACATCAATATCTTTTATAAATATAGAAACAGTATCTCCAAGAAAATCCTACCAAATCATTTCCAAAAGATATAAAAGAAGTATAAATCCTGACTATTTTAGAAATACAACTGTTGTGACCTATGAAGATCAATCAATATAGTAGGCCATATTAACAAAATAAAGATAACAACAATATGAATGTCTGCTGCTCTTTGGCATCTGCTGAGAAAAGAAGGATGAGGTACACAAATTCCACTCATTTGTGGAATGCAGACCCTTGAAATAGAAATAGCCCAACTGTAAATGTCCAGGTTCTGAATCAACACTGAAGCACAGAGACCCTAAAAGAATTCTTCTGGGGAGAACATAATGATTAGGTCTGTCTTTCTTCTTACCTTCCATTTCTCTCTCAGCACTCGTGGTGTTTTCACTGTGCCTCCTGACTCCTGTCCTTGCTGTGTTCCTTCTCCCCTGCACATCCTGTCAGCATCTGGGGTCCAGAAGGCAGTGACACCCCATGCTGTCTGCCCTAGCAGCTCCACCAGGCCTGTCCCCTCCTCTCCTGGGAGGACCCCTGTGCTCACCTTAGCAGACTCATCATCCGGGAACATCCCCAGCATTCCTGGAACATGAGACCTCTATATTTTCCTGTGGTTTGCACATGAGCAGGTCTTCCCATGTATGGTGCTCTTCCCAAGGGCCCTGAGCTAGCTGGGGAGGGCAGCTGCTGCCCAGATGGAAATCTGCCGCAGTTGTTTCCTGGAAGAGGAGGGCATCAGCTTTGTGGCAGTGTTGACTCTTCAGGTCAGGTTTCCGATGTTCCTCCTGTCCTGCGTTTCTTCCTTCTCCTTGACCTGTTTTCCTGCCTCCTCTTGCCTTTCACGGTTTTCCATTTGTTGATCAGCTTCTTGGCTTTCATTGTCTCTGCTCCTACTTTCCTCATTTTGCTCCTTCTTGTTATTAACATGCTCATCTTTACCCTTCTCCGGGACTTCAGAATGGATGAGCCACAGGACAGGCCAGCCATTGAAGGGGTCAACCTCCAGTTGCCTTTGGAGGGTACATTGCTTCTTTGCTGGTTGTTGGCAGTAGCCACCTCAGCAACTTCTGACTCTTCACTGTCAGAGTTGGTGTCCTCATCCTCTCCTGCATCAGTGCGTGGTGTGCACACCCTCATTGAGTTGTCCTCAATGTCACACTGGTCATCCTTGCCCCTTCGTAGAATGTGTGCATCCTCTGGTTCTTCAATGGGGGGGGAGGTTGATGACATCAGAACCTAAAATATACCCTTCAACAAAGGTGGTTGTGTCACTCTGACAGGTGTAATCTTTGGAGGAGGTCTTGGTCTCTTTGTGGAAGGTGAGGGAGGAAAGGAGATCAGCCCCTGTGCAGGTCTCCATTGAATCAACTTTCAAATGGGACTGCTCTGAGACCAAGCAGCCACTGCAGGGGTCTGGGGTTGCTATAGAATTATGGGGGTATGTCTTCCATCTCTTTCAAGTGAATAGGCTCTAGAAAAAAGTAAAGATGAAAGAGTCATACACTTAAGTAATCCACATTTTTTTTTTTTTTTGGTGATACTAGGAATCCAATTTGGGATCTTGCACTTGCCAGACAGGCACTTATGCTACTGAGCTATATCCCTATCCCCTTATGTACTTAATAAAAAACAAATAATTGTTCACACACACCCATGCCCACATACACACACATATATACACACATGCACACACACATACACACACATGCACACACACACATTCACACACATACTCTCAGTCTGCAGTCCTGCCTTTGTGGCTTCTCACCTGAAAGATAAGCTTTCAAACTTACCTCCTAATGAGTCTGAGAAATTCCTCAGAGTTTGAGACTCTGTGACTTAGAGAAAACAAGTCTGTGTTCTATGACCATTGATTGCCATGGTGATGCTAGGACCAAGTCATAATGGAAGACAAAATGAGCAAAGAGGGGCAGGAGACAACAGGGCCTATTCACATTGTTCTAAATTATTTTGTGCACATAGCACTCTCTAAAGGCTAAAAACCACTTCTCTTATTGGCAGAAGCATGAATGACATGCGGGTCACTTCTCTCTTTCATTGTGGAGTCTGAGATGATCTGTGTCCTCCGGAAAATCCCAGCCTCTTTGAGGAGATATGCATCAATGGCCTAGTAGAAACCAGGGTATAAGTGCAGCAGAAGAGCTTACAAGATATCATGAGAGGACTTAGAAGAGCAGCTCCTGCAGGTGGGCTGGGAGAGTGTAGGAGACCTGGAGCAACTTACCAGGTGATGCCTTGGGTAGGTAGTTATGGAGCAAGTAGTCTGGAGGCAAGCATGGTGGCACAGGATATATAATTCTAGCTCTTACAGGGCTGAGGAGGAGGACTGAAGGTCAGGCCTACTAGACCACATATGAGACCTGGTCTCCAAACAAACCCAAAAACAAGAGGTAGTTGGTGTGTGCAGAAACCGACACATATAGGTCCATTAATTTCCATCTCTGTCTGCCCTTGTATTTCTCTATGTGGGACCTATGGACATAAATTCAGATATACAGTATATTCAGGTCTTATGATAGCCTTATGGGGGTATGTCTTCTGTCTCAAGTCCTGATGATTCAGAATAAAGTAAAGACAGAAGAGTCATGTACTTAAGTAATCCATAGTTTTTTT
>NW_004524753.1:4431295-4441585 GCF_000260255.1 Octodon degus | reverse complement strand
TTACAGTACAAGTTCTCATATGTCCTTTTGAGGAGCTACAAATCATCTGTCTAGTAGAAGAGAGGGATGTAAGTGTAGTAGGACTTACAAATACTGTCACTTGAGGATGTAGATGGGGGCTTCATGCAGCCAGGCTGACAGTGGAGAGGAGCACTGAACTAATTTCTAGGAAGATGGACTCCTCCCTATCTGAAAGCTTCTGGAGGAAGTAGTAGGGACACAGCCATGGTGGTGCACACCTGAAATCTCACCACTTGGGTGGCTGAGGAAAGAGGTGTATGAGCTCCAGGCTAACTTGGTATATACAGAAAGACCTGCTCTCATGCAAAAACAACAGAGGTTGTGGGTGTTATAGAAGGGATATAGCTCAAAACTTGCTAGATGTCATAGGTGCTGAGATGTGTCTACCAAAATTGAAGAATGAATTTCAAAGAATAAGAGCAAGAAATGTTTACTGAGAGACAGGAGGGGCCCCAAAAGGGTTGTGACCAAAGTATTTTGTCAGGGGTAATTTATATAGAAATGTCACAATGTGGGTACTAAATGGGTCAAATTACAGACAACCTATAAGATTACAAGTATAGCTACTCAGCTAATATTAATCCAGTTAGAAAATGAGTCACATAGCAAGGGTGCATCAAAAGAACAAAAGTGTGTTTGGGAAGGTAGGCATCCAGGTGCTCTGATCACACACCTGGGCAACTGGTGCCAATGTGGACTTCCTGGACAGGTGGTGCTGATTGCACAATACCTGAAAGTTGCAGTTTATCTCTTATGGAGGCATGCAAGCCTGGCCATTGCATTTCTATCTTGAGGCCTAGCCTTTTTCTGAGTATGTCTCCTGCCACAATTAAGTCTCTTCTGATCAGTCTTGGCTTGAAATCTACTTTGTTGGCAAATAGAATAGCTACCCTTGGTTCTATTCCAATTTCCTGTTGCATGGAGTATTGTTTTCCAACCCATACATTTCTTTATGAGTTAAATGTGTTTTTTGTGTTCAGCATATTGTTGGATCTTGTTTCTTGATCTATTCTGACAATCTGTTTCTTTGTTTGGTGAATTGAGATCATTTCCATTGATGATTATAACTAATACCTATTGATTCATCCTTGTGATATTATTTTCCTGTTGTTGGTTCTTTCTCTTAACTGCTTGCCTTGCTTGATGGATTCATTCTGTTGGGTTTCGTGGAATTATTTTCTTTATTGTTTTTTTCTAGAATATCCTACATAACTTTTTGGAGTGCTGGATTTGGCATGCCATGAATTTTTTCAGGTGCTCATTGTCATGGAAGTGTTTTATTTCTCCATCCATTTTGAAAGATAATTTTATCAGGTATATCAATTTGGAGGATATTTTTCAGGGTTTGAAATACTTTACTCCAATCTTTTTGATTTAAGGGTTTGTTTTGAGAAACCTGCTGAGAGTGGTGCCTATGCAGCATGCAAGACATGGGATCAAACCCGGTCCCTGCACTTGCCAAAGCAGGCACTTAGTCCACTGACCTATCTCGCCAGCCCTTGATATTCTACCTTGACAGTGGTTGAGTCTGCTGTGTACAGTTTCAATAGAATTTTAAATCTCCAGAATATCTACTTGAATCTGTTTTATGGAATATAGTTCTTGGGCATTCATAGTTTCCATCACTTTCCTGAGCTCTTCTCTTTTTTTAGAAATCTGTATCTACCATAGGTTCACTGACCATATCCTTCATCATGATCACCATCCCTTTAACTACTTGGGTAATTATTTCTGATTTGGTTTTTCTTTTTCTAAAGACTCATTAATCTGCTTTGTTATTTTTACTGCTTCCATTTCAGAAAGCTCAGCTTTTTATTTTTTGATTTCTTCTACCTAAATGCCCTATGGATTTGCATTAGGTCACCTGAAGGTCTGGAATTGCTTCTTGTTTGTGAATTTCTCTCATTTTCTATTTTTAAAAATTTGTTGTCTATATTGATGCTTATACATTGCTTATGTTATATAGCTTTATTATTAATATTAAGACCTCTTTAGGAAATGATTACCTTTCATAGATGTCTTTTAGGCATAGTTGGCTTTTGGATTTTGAGTCTGTCTCAAGATCCTGCCTCTTAAATTTATTAGAAGTGAGAGATTGCATCTTGTTTGGCCATGTTCCCAGTTCTTTTGTACCAGACTATGGTATTGTTTAGGACTCTTAGACAATCTCAGTATTAGCGTACAAGGAAGATCAATTGATCACAACTATGTCTCCTTGGCTAAAGTAATACAATCAGTAATAACAATAGCATCAAACACAGACCAGGAAATGACAAGGTGTGAGTATGTGGTCCCTCTGACAGTGGAGAGGGGTTCTTTTTTTTCCCATGGCTCTTCCAGTGTTTGTTATTAGTTGACTTCTCGATGGTAGGCATTCTTTCTGGGGTGGGATGGAGTCTCAGCATTGTTTTGGTTTGCCTCTCTTAGATGACCAATGATGTTGAGCATCATTTGTCATTCAAGAGATCCAGGTTAAAACAATTCTAGGGTTTCATTTTGCCCCTGGGGGTGTTGGTTATCATCAGAAAGTCAACAAGTAGTGAATGCTGGAGGAGTTATGGGGAGGGGGGTCCTTCTCCCCTGTTAGAGGGAGTGCAGACCGGTACAACCACTGTGGAAATCAATGTGGAGATTTCTCAAAAAGCTAGGATTAGTGAGACCTTGTACCAAATAAATAAATAAATAAATAATTTTTCATTTATTTCTTTTTATATTAATTTAATTAATTAATTAATTTATTTATTTATTTTTTGCAGTACCAGGGATTGAACTCAGGACCCTACACTTGCCAGGCAAGCACTTATTCTACTGAGCAATCTCCTTGGCCCCTATATTAATTTTATTGAGGAAGAAGTAGCAATGAGACAGTTTCAAAACAGGATAGTAGGACAGTTACAATAATTAATACATTGCATATTGTTGTCTTTGTAGTAGTTATTCATAGTACAAGATGCTGACATGATATCTTGTCTAAATACTATTAGTTCAAAACATTCTTCTCATTGAACTAACAGAAGGCAGCTGAATAAATAATTTTTTAAAAAGTGAGGATTAGAAGTTCCATTTAATCTAGATATTTTCCTCCTAGGTATTTTTCCAAATGAACTGAAAACATCATACCACAGTGATTTATGTGTGCCCATGTTTATAGCCACAACATAGTGCTGCTCAGCTATAAAAAATGATAAATTCAAGGATTTTACAGGTAAATTGATGCAACTAGAGATCATATTGGCAAATCAGATACATTAGACCTGCATGTGCAAATAGTGTATTGTCTGGCTAGTGTAAGAACCTGAAACAGTAAGTAAAATTTGAAAGATATAATAGATTCTGTAAAAGGGAAAGAATCTGTTTGATGGGAAGGAAAAACTGGAATGAGGAAAAGAACAAAAGAAAAAAATATATATATATGATAGTTTGGATTATTGTACTTTGATTTCTGCGGCACAATTGAAAGGGACAATTAATGCTTAAATTTTTCCTTTTTTTCCTCCAATTTTACATGTTTATATCTGGTAATATAAACAACTAATTTGAAGATAATATTATGTAATACAACAACCATTGTCGAATTCCTATTATTTTGTTTAGTGAAATTCTTTTTTTTTTGTGGAACTGGGGATTGAACTCAGGCCCTTGGGCTTTCCAGGGAAGCGCTTATCCCACTGAGCCATCTCCCCAACCTGTTTAGTGAAATTCTGTATCATTTCTAATTATTTCCTTTTTCTTTTGGCATTTTGTTTTCTCTTTAAAAAATAAAAAAGGAGCCTGGGAGATGGTTCGGTAGAATAAGCGCTTCCCTGACCAGCGCAAGGGCCTGAGTTCAATCCCTGGTTCTGCAAAATAAATAAATAAATGATAAATAAAAATAAATAATAAATAATAAAAAAGTAGGGCTGGCCAGATGGCTCAGCGGATTAAAGCACCTGCTTAGACAGAGCACAAGTACCGGGATTTGATCCCAGCACCACATGCTGTGCTGGCCCTGCTCCCGGGGCACGCTGAAATATTGATTGAGCCTGGGTGTGGGGATGCACACCTAATCCCAGCACTTTGGAGGCCAAACACAGGAGAATCACTATGAGTCCAATCTGTGTAGTAAGACCCTGTAGACCTTACACTAAATACATAAAATATAAATAAACAAAAAATAAAAAAGTGTTCAATGTATACACTTGAAAACCAGAAAATGTTGGAAAATAAAGAACTAAATAAATGGAAAAACAAACTATTTCATGGGTTGTGAAAGTAAATGTTATTTAAATGGCTATATTTCCCAGCTGATATACAAGTTTAATGCAATATCTATCTAATGGTAACTCTTTATTTTTCAGATATGTAGAAGCTAATTCTAAAACCCACTTAGAAATGCAATATACCCCAAATAGCCATTAACATACTAGTTAAGTAAAGTTGGATGGATCATACTTCCCCCAAGATTTACTACAAATTGAGTTCCATAATCCAAACACACAAAAGATGAAATATTTCAATATTTGAATTTTTTTTGAGTGGGGGTGCTGGCAAGACATCAAAAGTGAAAAATCGTATTCTTAACTTCATGTGGTGGTTAGCAGTCAAAACACAAGTGCACTAAAAATATTGCACCTATGAAAATAAAGTACATATTAAATAAAACTTAGGTCTATATTTGAGACATTTCAAAGATAAAACATTGCATATATGCAAATATTCTCAAATCAAAGAATTCTTTAGTTCAAACTACAGCTATTTCCAAGTATTTCCGATAAGGGAGACTCAAGCTGCATGATGCTGTAGTAAATAAGATGATATATCTACACTAGTTCAAGTGTAGACATGCAGATTAATGATGTTAATGATGTTATACTGAGATTTCAGAAATAAGCCCGTACATCTATGGCAAATTCACTGTTTAAAAAAATGTATTTGGTACAGAGTCTCACTATGCAGCTCAGACTCTTAGTGATCCTCTTGTTTCAGCCTCCCCGGCTCTGGGATTACAGATGTGCATGACTGATCTCTGTGGCTGGCTCAGCACACTGGGGGCAGGGTCAGCACAGCATGTGGTGCCAAGGATCAAACCCCAGTCCCTGAGCTTGCCTAAGCAGACATGTAGTCCACTGAGCTATCTTGCCAACCCCAATTCACTTTTGATAAGGATGCTCAGGCAATTCAGTGGAGGACAAGAATTTTATTTTCAATTGAAGATCCTGGGACGCATGCATTTGTATGTTTTAGAAAGTATAATTGGTTTCTTAGAAAAGCTTAGGGTAAATGAATATTCATGACCTGAATTTAGGCAAAAGTTTCTCAGACATAATACAAAAGCATGAACAACATAAACCAATATACTTGACATTATAAAAATTTAAAAATTTATTTCAAAAAACATGATCCAAAAGTGAAAAAAAGAGCATAGGATGCTACATACATGTTATATCTGATAAATCCGTCATGTCTAGAATATATGAAGAACTTACGCAGCAAAACAATAAAAAGACAAATATCTTAGAACAAATATGGGCAAAGGATTAGAACAGATCTTTTCCTAGTGAACTTAGGCAAATGTCTCATGCACACATGAAAAGATGTTCAACACCATTAGTCATTGGGGGAATATAGATCAAAATAAAAATGACATATAACTTTGCAATCACTAGGATGGTTATCCTAAGTAATAATGATAAAAGGAAAATAACAAGCATTGTAGAGGATAAGGAGACATTGTGAAAAATTGTGATAGCCACTGCCAAAAATATTTGGCGATTCCTCAAAAATTTGAATGCAGAATGACTCAGTGAAATAAATAGAATAATAGAATAATAGAATATAATAGGATAATAGAAATAAATAGAATAATAGAATAAAATAGAATATATATTCATATATATATATGAAAATTAAGAAATTATGTTCATATAAAAAGTTGGACAGGATCATTTTTTAAAAAATTCTTTTTAAAATAATAAAAATGGGGCCAGCCAGATAGCTCAGTGGATTTAAGTGCCTGCTTAGGCACATGCAGGGACCAGGGTTTGATCCTTGGTGTGCTGTGCTGGCCCTGTCCTTGGGGCACACTGAGATAGTGACTGAGACTGGGCATGGTGGCACATGCCTATGATCCCAGCACTCAGGAGGCTAAAAGCAGGAGGATCACTAAGAGTCTGATCTGTGTAGTGAGACCCTGTAGACCCTGTACTAAATACAATTAAATAAAAAACAAACTACTACTTGATATTCAGACTGCTTGAAATTAAATGCTATGTACACTTTTCAGAACTGCAATAATATATTGCAAGTATTTTTAATATTTCCTTTTCTTTAATATTTTAAATATTTACATATTGAAATTGTTCTTTAGCTTGATCTTAAAATTCATTTTGTATTTGTGACTACTGAACTAGGAATTTTCAAATTAAATGTTATTTTTAGCATCCGTTCATATAAATCTTTTCATGCTAATAATGAAGTATATATATATATTTTTTTTTTGAAAGGTCTACAGGATGTTCAGAGTCTCACTACTAGATCGAACTTGTAGTGATCCGCCTGTTTACAGCCTCCCAAGAGCTGGGATTACAGGCATGCACCACCATGCCCAGTCTCAATTGCTGTCTCAGTGCTTCCCGGGGGCAGGGCCAGCATGGCAGGCCTGGGGATGGAACCCCTGGCCCCTGAACCTGCTTGCAACTGTTTTAATCTGCTGAGCTATCTGGTTGGCCCTTCAATGCATAATTATTTTATAAACTTTGTGTATTTAAGAAAGTCATTGTCGAGTAAAATTTTCTGTCTATGGCTTAGTAAGAAGCATAGATTATAATATGACCCAAAGTTTTAAATGTGACTTCAGGTTTCAAAATTGTGTTCAATTGGCAATTCAGTATTTTTTTTTTTTTCTGAATGAAAATCTTATCCCCAATACTCAGTGGCTTAAGGACTAAACAACAATTATTCTCTATGTTTCTTTGAATGGTTCTTAGTCTGGTCTGGTTGCACTGGGCTGGAGCTCATTTGCATACCTGGGGTCTCAGGAGCAAAGCTAGCTACACAGCCTGTCCCTGAAAGTCACCTTGCAATCACTCACTTGATAAGTTTCACCTAGGTGTAGGGATTTAGGAAAGCACAGCTCTGGCTGTGTGAGTATGTCGTGGGCCAGTGACCGGGGGGCCTGTGTCTGGACCCTCTGGTGCTTTCCCTGCTTTCTGCTTCATGGCTGTGATGGGTGACACCGCTTTCCTCTACTGTGTTTCCGCCTTGGAGCCAGCTGCTTGTGAACTGTAAGTTGTAGCTGTCAGGTTTTTGGCCCAGCAGTAGAAATCTGACCAATGATGTAGACTTGATATGTCTGTTGAGATCATGAAGGAAGAGAATGACAGAGAAAGGAAAACCCTCTTGTATGAGTCCTGGGATGGCTCATTTTATGTGTCAGTTTGCCTGGGATTTGGTGTGCCTCTGTGTTTGATTAGATAAAATTCAGAATGTGTTTGTGAAGGCATTTCCAGGTGACTTACCATTTAATTAGCAGACAGAATCAAGCTGCTGACCTCAGCTTTAGAACACAACGTGGGGCAAAGGAGAATTGTCTTTGAACGTACATATAATTATGCTTTTTCTACATATCACATTTGCTGTTATCCCATTGACAAAAGTCAGTTATACAACCAGGCCTAGAGTTAGTATCAGAAGAGATCATACATCAGAACAGGGAAGGGATACTGTCAACTATTTTGTCAACAGTTTAACAAACTGGAAAAGAAATCCAATTCAGACTCCGAGACTGAAATCCGACTCCCACAAGGCTAGATCTGTCTGTAAAGTAGGACCTGCCACATGAACACACAAAGGAACATACAAAATAATATTGGGGGGTTAGAATCTTCTATTATGGAGGAATTTTATCAATGTGAGGATGTGTCTTATTGTTGTATCTTTTATCAGATAAACAGATACAAATTTGTTGTGTTTTCAAAATAGGAAGCTAGTGGGTAAATGCTCTTAATCTGAGTCCCATTTGACAATGTTAAAATGGTCTCTCCCAATTTCCCTCAGTTATGACTGAGGGAACTTGTATATAATTTCTTTTCTTGAACTTGTATATAATTTTAAACTTAGACTTTATTGAAGAAAATGATAACTAGATTTGGAAGAGTCCATTAGAATGTTATGTTAATTTGTAGAGTGGACTTCAATCTTACTAGAATGGAATTAATATAAAATAATTCTGTACAAAGTATCTTTCTAAGAAACCTATGGCGAGGGGCTGGGGAAATAGCTCAGTAGAATAAGCGCTTCCCTGGCAAGCACAAGGGAAGAGATCGTACATCAATCCTGAGTTCAATCCCTGGTTCCACCAAAAAAAAAAAAAAAAAAAAAGAAAGAAAAAGAAAAGAAAGAAAGCTATAGCTAAAAGTAAATATTGAGATCCAGTCCTAGCCCAGGCCCGAGACTTAAAGTTCGACATATCAATCATATCAATACTTGATGAAAACTACCTATTCCATGTTATGCCTAAGATGTTTGATAGTCAGACAGATAGTGAGGTTAAGCTTAACAGCCTAGGTTGTATGGTAATAACAATAAGCTTCTCTTCTGAAGGGTTAACAACCTAAGTTTGCAGACCAAAATTAGAGGAAAAGGAGGGCTTCAAGGAAAGCCAACATTTTGGCTCTAGCCTTCCAAGGTCTATTAAGACTCAGGACATATGAGAACTTGTACTGTAACGTCAGGTAACTCGATAGTGTCCCAAATTTTCTGATCAAGGAGATTATGGGGCCAAAGAGGAAAGTGATCCATGATGTAGAGTGTGCCTAAGGAGAGTCACATGGAGAGAAAACATTCTCTCAGGCTTTCACAGAGAGCACATTGGCCAAGCAATGGATGTGACTCATCCACATGGCTGACATTGACAAAGGTTCTACAATCTGAGGTACAGGATCTCAGGATAAATCCTGAGGGGATTTCACTGACCTTATCAGACCCAAAAGCTACAACTCTTGTTGCATAGGTCTTGCTTTACCTTGGTCTTAACCATCCAGTAGAAAAGTATGAAGACGAAATATAGGAAGTAAAGCCATGCTGTTATGTTGAGCTGTGGGGGACTCAGGTCAATAATTTCTGACATTGCCAGTGAAGTGGAAGATCCAATATTATTATGGACTACTGGACTCTTTTAGAATATTTTGCTGAGTTTACATACCTATAATATTCAAATGATGGGACTTAACAAAAAAAAAGGGGGCTACAGATGAATGTCCATTTTGTATCTGTGTATTCAAAATGGTTAGGATAGATGTATAGTTACATTCTCTTAATGAATAGAGGGATTTATTCTAATGGTGTTTGTAAATAGGATATCATGTCTACCTCTTGTACAGCAATTCATCACTAGGAAGAGTGTAAAAAAAATAATAATGAATATCATAAAATGAAATAAAATGGGCCACATTAACACGCTGGCAACTTCTTCACCTTTGGCTATAGTCAAGAGTAACACACATTTTGAAGTGCATTGATTGGATGACAGAGATGCACTATACTCAGCAAATGGTGTTTCCCAGGTGTCCACCACCTCTGAGATATCCACAGGATTGTAGTTACAATTACAAGTCCTAGACTGTCAGCGTTACCTGGAGGTCTCTGACTGTGGGTTTTCATCTTTACAATGATGCGCACTTTCTGTAAATAAAGTTAGAAGACACCAGTCACGTTATAGGACCTTGAATCTCTCATTTAATTCTCAGAACAATAGTTGAGCTGGGGAGATAGCTCAGCGTTCTAAGCACCTGCCTAGTGAGGGCAGTGACCCGGGTTCTGTCTCTGGTACCACACGCTGAGCAGGCCAGGGAAACTGGGCCTGCTGGTGCTCACTTGTAGTCCTAGCCTGGGGGAGGCTACAGAAGAGGGTCACTATAAGTCTGAGCTACATATCAACACCATTACCAAATAAATAAAAGATTTTAAGAAATAAAATAAATTTTTAAAACAAGAACAAAAAAATAAAAGTAAGTATTTTCAGCATACTTATGTAAAGATATTACTGTTGGAATAAAAAATAAGAAATACAGGAATGAGATCAATAGGACACATTTATTTCCAAACAAACTGGAGACAGACCACTCTGGCACTAGAGGCCAGACCAGCTAACTCTTGCATAAACTGTAAGATCTTTATAGGGTCTTAAGCAGACAGGTACTGGAAACCAAACCCAGGCCCACTTTACCACTGAGATATATGTCCAGGCTTTTCTTTATTATTATTATTTAGAATTTCTTTGTATTCTGGCAA
>NW_004524753.1:4428781-4430975 GCF_000260255.1 Octodon degus | reverse complement strand
TAATTGATGGATATACACATTTCATAATTGTTTCCCTATGTGATCATTTGTATTTACACTCAGATAAATATTGGTTCACATAGATGTCTGCTCTCCAATCCATGACCACATGGATCCTAGGTAGCTTCTTCACCTTGCTTGTCTGTAGTCTTTCACTACAGCAGCAAGAATCCTGACTCCTACCATTGCTGGGGACCAGGCTACATAACAGCCCTCATAGTTTGGAGGTTGGAGTTATCTTGCCTCAGGAAGAAAAGGCTGAGGTACAGGGAAGGTACAGGGATGGCTACATGCCCTGTGGGGATGGACCCAAATGTTGATATAAGCCAGCATCTGCTGAGGACAGTTGTCAAGGAAAATCTAGTTCCTCTATCTACCCATTCTCTATAGTTGCTGTTCCCTGATGCCCATGCTGTCCCTCCCTCTGTGTTTTTTTTTTCTGGCTAATAAAAGTGAACCAACCCTGAGGTAGAAAATCAGTCTACTAGAGACCAGCTCCTCTTGGTTCCCCAGTACCCTGAAAGTTGTCTCTTTGCCTTCCTTTATGCCTGTCACCCCTCCTACAGATATCCAGGGGTACGTTCAGCCCCCAGTATACCATCTTGTACTCATTAGTCAACCAGTTCTAATATATATGCATGACAGTATAATTATTATCCATGTATCTATGAAGCACAATTTTATCAGCTAGATTTACATGACTTATGTGCAATTTACTTTGCTTTTTGTCCAAGTTCTATTCACTTCCAAAGTTATTTAGATCACCATCCTTCCCCCTTCATGAAGATTATTTGACATATTTTTAATACTATGACATTTATTTTATAGATCTGTAATCCAACTGTGTCACATTCTACATTCCATTCTAGGATATCCTGATCTCTAAAATAGTTTTTATTTTAAAATTCACATAGATTAAGGGTACAATAATGTTCACTTTATATTCCCACTAGTGAGTTTTGACATATAGTACCATCTGCCCATTGTAATAGATTACTTGGATTTTAAACTCATTGAGGTCATTTTCTGCAAATTAGTAACAGGGTGCTCAAGAGCACTCATTAGCTTATAAATTACAGCCTTAAGCCCTCATGTCCGGGGAATTCTTCCTAAGCCTGACGAGTTCTTCTTATAACTGCCTTTAGCAAACAGGACATAGTCCTTGTGTAGATTAAAGGTTAATAACCTCAGAATGTGTTAAACTGTAGTAACCTAAGTCAGAGTGATTCATGCTGATGTGTATGTGCCTAAGACAATCAGCCCCTATATAATAGGTGATAATTAAGTTTAGGCCTGACTGCTGGTTGATCCTGTAGGAATGTAGCTAATGATTTTGTTTTGTTAAAACTCAAAGAAAGTTCATCTGGATATTGTACTCAATCTATCATCAAGTTAACCTATGAATTGTACCGGTATGCATTGGTAGGTTATAAATGATTAATTTTAAATTATGTACAAGTGCTAAGCAGAGAGTAATTTCTGTTTTAAAACACTGTTTTCTGTCACTTGGGGCACTTCTCTGTCTTCTCTCCTGCGTGAGTAGAATTCAGGAAGGCCCTGAGCTCGGTATTAAAGGCTCATTTTAAATTCTCACTTTGGACTCTGGTCTGGCTTCTGTTTGAGAACCCATAACACCCATCATTACAATGTTATATAGAATCACCTATTACCTTAAGAACATCTCCTGTGCTTCGCATATTCATCCATCACCCCATTCTGAAAACCCTAGGAACTGCTGATGGCTTTTACCACTACTATAGCTTCTACTTTTCTAGACTATCATGCGACTGATATCTTTTTCTTCAAAAGCACAATTACTGGTTTACATTATTCCGTATTCACTACGTGGGGTTCACTGTGCTGTGTGCTATTCGGGTATTATCTTATTTTAGTTCTTGACCAATGATATAATTGAGGCACAATGCTGATCTTAATTTTTAGTCAAAGAAACATAGATTTACACAACTATAATATTCAAAGAACGGAACTTAACAAACAAAAGGGGATACAGATGAATGTGCATTTTGTATCTGTGTATTCAAAGTGGTTAGGATAGATATATAGTTGCATTCTCTTAATGAATAGAGGGATTTGTTCTAATGGTGTTTGTAGATAGGGTATCATGTCCGCATCTTGTACAGCAATTAACCACTAGGAAGAATATGCAATGTGTTAATTATTGAAACTGTCCTAC
>NW_004524753.1:4423976-4428681 GCF_000260255.1 Octodon degus | reverse complement strand
TGAATAGAGGGATTTGTTCTAATGGTGTTTGTAGATAGGGTATCATGTCCGCATCTTGTATAGCAATTAACCACTAGGAAGAATATGCAATGTGTTAATTATTGAAACTGTCCTACAAAAAAAAAAAAAAAAAAAGAAAGAAATATAGAATTCTTGTCTACTATTACTGAAGTGATGAAAGGACTCATCACTCTAAAAAGAGGGCTATTTGGATCCTATAGTGATATGAGACAGAAGTCTGATGTCCCAAGGGGGCAAAAAGCAATAAACAGAGCCCAAGGAGAACTGTTAGCCCTTGTAAGTTCCAGCGAGCTGGGACACAAGGCCACGGCTAACAGCTTTTCCTTTAGGTGCCCTGTCCGTTCTTTTGATGCTTCACCTGGGATATCATCTTGTCTAGCACTATGTGAACTTGAAGTTTGGTGAATGCCAGAAGGCAATATAGATAGTAATTTATTTACCCCAGATTAGTTACGCACATTCAGTAGCCTGAGAAGTTTCAGTGGCTTGGGGCTCGCTCACAGGGGGACTAAACTCAGCGAGACCTCTGAGGGGGTAATCTATATATTATTAGTTTTCTCATCATTTCTTTCTACTCCGACTTATAACATACTACACGTGTCACCCAACATGGAGGTATGGAAGATGACCAGTGGTAAGTTAAGGGAGCTGGACTCCTCGGGTAAAAGTACGTTCAGAGTAAGCGAGACCAGCGGCAAAAGCCCAGAGTAACGTTCAGTAAGTGTGTCCGCCTTACCTGGATGCCGCTCAAAGGAGCGGGAACAACAACAAAACTGAAACCAGAGAGTTTCTAGGAATTATCTTCTCTTGTAAAGTTGCAGTGTTATTGGTTTCAGCCTAAGGAACAGACTGCTTCAGACGTAAAAGTTTAAAAACAAGTTAGAAGACCGCTATGTAGGCAGAGTTAGTCAAGTAGGGGAGGTGTGGTCCTTGCGTAATTCGATTTTCTTGGCATTGGACGGAGCCCCTGCAGTCTGACTGAGGAATTGGGTCTGCAGCCGAGAGCAATCACTTTCAACACTGAAGCTTGGGTGTTGAAGCCTATGAGTCAGAGCATGAAATACTTTCTAAATCACTACCCCCAATTCCTCAGACTGGGTAAGCTGGTCCTGTAAAGGTGCCAGTGTGTAATAACACTGCTGAACACAATAGCATTACAACATCTCTTCATTTGTCTTTTTGTGTAAATCAGAGAATCCAACAATAAAGCAAACATTGCAGGCTCTTCAGCCTCTCTTCTCTGATTCCCAGGACTTTTTGGATGACCAGGAGGATGAGCTGGGGAAAGAAGCAAAAAATACCCAGGAGTTATCCTGCTATATGAAACATTTTACACAATTGATATTCAAACTGGTGGAGTGAAGGGATGTTCCAACTCCGCCTTCAATGCTTGTGAAAATTCAACCTCTACCTCCTCCCCCAGCTACCCACCTAATGATGCAGTCAACCTGTGTAATTGGTTTAATGCAAGCATTAGCAAATGAACATGGATGAATTCCTCATGATTGGGAAGTTTTATGCTGTATAATTTGTTTCAGTTGTGGTAAATTGGATCATATAAAATGAGATTATCAAAAATTTTTTTAAAAAGATAAAAACAAACTCCTTTTTGCTCTGCTCAAAAGGCAGTTAGCTGCCATTATTATGTTAATACAGGACTTCTCTGGTTCATTAAACCTAGTCACGGATTCCCAATATGCTGAATGCACAGTAAAAGAAATAAAAACTGCTACTTTGATTCTGGATGGTTCTGAAACAATATAATTGTTTTCTATGCTGCAGCAGCTTATTAGAAATAGAAGCCAACCTCTTTTTATTAAACAGCTGGATAGGTAATGTTCAAGCTGTCTTCTAAAAGTTTTGTAAAACTTTTCATACTTCCCTTGTTCCTTATAAGTTCCAGTGCCAAAGAATTGTTAAATGTACAAAAGGCCAAAAGGAAAAAGTTAGATTGAGTTAAAAAATGGATAGATGAAGTCTCAAAAGCCATAGATGTTTATAGATGTACATGAAAATGCTTGTTGTTTTCTTGATTGCTGTATTTATGTTACTTTCCAAGACCACCATAAATGATTTAGCATGGAGTACTATTTCAAAATCAAGTCCTAAACAGGACAAGGATAAAGCAAAGGTATAGCAGATAACAGTTTATATTGCCTAGATTTGCTGAATTAAATATAAAAGGGAAAAAGGTTCTTTACAATTGCAAACTGTTGGTGCCAAGGGGTGGGGTGCCACCAGGGGGAGGGGCACAAACTGAGGTCAGAGAGAACCCGAGGTCCCATTCTAGGCTGACTGAACTGGGATTTCCTAGCCACTTACACATCCACAGGATAGGTGCAGCCACAGAGACCTGTGCCCCTGGTGCTAAGTAGTAGGGTCAATAGGACTAAAATCAGCCAAAGGCAGAACCCCAATACTTAATGGTCTGCAGGTTTTGCTTAGTGTCATAATGCTGTTTATCTGGGAAAATCAAGTTATAATTCTATCCACCCAAACCATTGTTTAAACCACACCAGATTCTTATATTACACAATTGATCATTCTTTTTTGATAAAAATTTTTAAATTATTAAAAGGAAATATTGAGTTAAAAAGTAAAAATTAGGGCTGGGGAGATGGCTGAGTGGAATAAGAGCTTCTCTGGTAAGCGCAAGGGCCTGAGTCAATCCTCGGTTCCTCAAAAAAAAAGTTAATTAAAAGAGAAGCATTTTAAGTTTTTCAAATGCAAGTGTGGATGGCCTGCATGTAGGACAGATACAAAGGTACTGGGTTCCCATGTGAAGAGATTAAAAAGAGCTATTCCCCCAGGAATAGAATTTAGCAAAAAAGAAAAAAATACAGTGGTTCTCTCTCTATCACAGTTGACACTGAAGGAGAAGCTTTTATATTTTCCTCTTAAGGTGATTAAATTAAAAGGCTGTTTTCTTTCTTTTTTCCTTCTTTCTTTCTTTCTTTCTTTCTTTCTTTCTTTCTTTCTTTCTTTCTCTCTTTCTTTTAAATTTTAAGTTGGTACTGGGTCTCACTATGCAGCTCGGACTCATAGTAATCCTCCTGTTTTCAGCCTCCCTAGTGCTGGGATTACAGGCATGTGCCACCACAGCTGGACACAGTTGCCTAGCTCAGTGCCCAAGGGCAGGGCCAGTCTGGTATGTGGTACTGGGGATCCAACCCTGGTCCCTGCGTTTGCCTAAGCAGGTGCTTAGTCCACTGAGCTATCTCACTGGCCCTTTAAAAGGCTATTTTCATCCTAAAAATAAAAATAAAGAAAAAAATTATGTTTCCTAAGATTTTCAATAATGGAGATATTTTAAAAGATTACTTAAAATTTTTTTAATTCCTAATAAGCTTGTTTTACAGTCCCAAATTAAAATTGGTATAAGAAAGACTTTGATAGTTTACAAACAAGCACAAATGTTTAAAATAAAATTGAAAAACAGTGGGTTTAAACAGTTGCAGAAAAAAAAAAAAAACAACAGTTGCAGATCAACCATTTATGATTTTCAGACTTTATATGACAGTATTAATTGGCTCCATCTAGATTTTGGACTAATTTCTCTGGTGTTATTGACTGTCATTATCCTTCAGATAAATTAATTTTTTCTTTTTTTCACAGATAGGTCATTTTAGGTTAAGTGAAAAAATGTATGGCTTCCTTTTCCAAAATATCCATGGGCAATTATAAAATACAGGTTTCTCACCATATGGTCAAAATTCTATTAAAGCAGAAAGAAAGTCAATCCTTCCAACTTCACTTATCAATATATACTATTACAATTTTAAGCTTTTACAAGAGATAAAAATGCAGCATCAAAAAAAAATTCGGTTAGGCCAAAAAAAAGCTAGTAAGTGTCCTTTGGAGAGATCTCCATGCTGGACAAGGGAAAGGACTCAGTCCACTACTAACCTGGGGCAGAGAGTATGCTTGTGTTTTTCCAGAGAACGCTAAATAACCTATTTGGACACCACAGTGTACTGTTGGGCTGTACAATGAAGCAAAATCTAGAGAAGAAGTTAACAGCAATGAGGCTGGATTCAGTCCAGGCCTATTCAAGGAACTGACCAAATGGGTATCTAAGGTCTAAATAGGTGACAAAAATGTAAAAATAATTGAGCCAAGTTTTATTAGTATTAAGATAAAAAATACAAAAATACAAAATATGCATATTAATTATACATAAAGATTTTATTGCTTTCAACAAGAGATCTCTGATAATAGGCAGATAACAAAATCTGACTTGTCGACCCAATTATAAATTTCTAAAAATTATAATAAAGTTACTATAATTTAATTTGGCCAAAGACTTGAGAACACTCTTGATTTTATAAGGATTTTTTCCCCATAATTTTATTGAGAAACAGCAATGAGACAGTTTCAAACCAAATTGATAGCACAGTTTCAATAATTAACACATTGCATACGTTCCTCCTAGTGGTTAATTGCTGTACAAGATGCGGACATGAGATCCTATTTACAAACACTATTAGAACAAATCCCTCTATTCATTAAGAGCATGTAACTATATATCTATCCTAACCATTTTGGATACACAGATACAAAATGGACATTTATCTGTATCTCCTTTTTTTTAAGTTCCGTTATTTGAATAGTATAGGTGTGTTAACTCAGTAAAATATTCTAAAAGAATCCAGTAGTCCATAATAGTATTGGGTCTTCTGCTTGA